>NC_065449.1:199247432-199555048 GCF_917563875.1 Diabrotica virgifera virgifera | reverse complement strand
ACCCTGTATATTTTTACATTTTTGCAAAAGCAGTTAGGTATAGGGAATGCTTAAGAAATAAAAAAGTACCATAAAATATCATTTCATTACAATACTAAAATACAGGGTGTTTCATTTAAGAAAACTTAGAAAATACTCATTCCGAGTTTCGACCAACCCTGTATATCAAAATTAAAAATTTAGCTATACTAATGATTATTGACAATAGTAGACTATATTAAAAGTCACTTGAACGTAAGTAGAGTTTTAGATGTCAAACTACTACAATTCTACAGGGTGTGAATGTTGCTACGAAATTAATAAAAAAACGTAATTATCTTTTAAAATACCCTGTATAACATTATAAAATCTCATATTTTAAGAAAGAAGACATCGAAGAGAATCCAAAAATGTAAAAATATACAGGGTGTTCCATTTAAAAAAACAAAGTTATAAGCAACTTCCGGTATAACCGGAAGTAGCAAATAGATGAAAATATTTTCACTAAATAGATGACTCTTCAAAAACCCCTTAATTCAAATTTTCATGATTCTGTTGCCTTTAGTTCTCGAGATATTTCTAATAGGCCCTTTATTTGCCTCACCCTGTATAATCAGAACGTTGTACAAAAGGAAGAAATCGAATTTTCAGAGAAAATCTAAATTGGCAGGGATATCAGTCAGTCTTGTTGTGCTGTCCCCTGTCAGGTTTATGTATTATAAAGAAATAATCCAGAACGTAATGACACAATCAACGTCAGGTAAACGAACCTGATCGGTCCATCAACAATATGATTTGCAGACGACAAGATGACATGACCTTCTTCTTCTTACGGTGCCTATCCGTCCCGGATGTTGGCGATCAGCATGGTTATCCTAACTATGCTTGCTGCTATTCTAAATAGTCCAGTTTTCGATGTATGAAACCATTTTTTCAGGTTTTGAAGACATAGCCTTAATATGCGAGTATCTGGAGAATTTACTGTAATTTTTTGCAGGACAAAATATTCTTAAAGTCATTACGCATTTCTTTAATAAAAGTTATGGAAACTTTCCTTCATTTTAAAAAACGATATCTCCCTGATTTTTTTAACTGATAACATTTCCTTGTTTGTCCTTGATAAATAATTTAAAAAATCACAGTATCATGTTCTCAATTCATTCCCGTGACCAATCAAATAACTAGCATCATTATATAAATATCGTCTTAATCTTTGCATGCATTCATCGTCATAATTATAAGAACAAGTGTAATCAAAATGCATTTTAGTACGTATGTATAACTAATTTTTAGAAAACATGCAATTCCTTCATTGTAAAGTTTAATATGAAGTTACTAGGTAGTTTATATTGTAGTTTATGTTCTATAAATATCTTTTTATTTATATCCATATGGAAAGTACCTGACAACTCTAATGGCTAAATTTGCCAAAGACATCAAACAAAAACAAGATACGTTTGCAGGTTTATTATTTGAAATGTACCTACATGGGTGATTCCATTTCAAACCATTCTATTGTAGATCCAAAAAAATCTTGGGTCTCCGATTTGTCTGAAACTTGGTGTATAGCTTCTACGTAACATAAAAATAGGACATAAGTTTTTTTCCTTGATTGTTCTAAATATCATTTTTAGTGAGTTGGTTTTTATTTAAATAAAATTGTATATTTTATGTTGTTCTGAAGCTATTTTCTTGTGGCATTTTTGCAATTTACTATTTTTAATGGGAAATAAGCCACAATTTTACTAAGAAAATGATTTTATTAACGTATCGACGCGCGACGTCCAAATCGGATGCTGTTGTCAAAATACAAAAAATATTTTTAACTTTAATAAAATCATTTTTTTTTAGTAAAATTGTGGCTCATTTCCCATTAAAAATAGTTAATTGGATATTTTATCATAAAGTATCAATGGAAAATAAATGTTTCAAGAGAAAGGGCTCAGAAATGTCATTATATGGCTTTAAACAAGTTATTTGGATGTTTTCGGTCAAATTTTAGAGTAGCAAACATTAAAACGCTATTTTTTATATTTTCCTTAATCCCCAAAATATACAGGGTGTCCAGAAACTCTACCGACAAAAGGAGATTCCTCAGATAATTTTAAGACAATTTAACCCAATTCACCTAGTCCGAAAATGCTTCCTAAGGGAGCTAGAGCTATTTGAAAATGGCGTCTGATAATTAGTTTTTCTTAAATACCTCCAGAACGCTTCTATTTAGAGAAACGAAAATTGGTACGCGTACGCGTATTTATCTTCCAGAGATAGATCGATTCCATCTATTACGAATTTCTAGTACCGGTCATAGGCGTCCGTTTTGGGTAGGGAAACGGTTATCTTATCGTATAACTTTTTCGTCTTTAACTTTTTAGCATTTTTGACTCTGGATTATTAAATTGTGAGATATTCTAGTACTAAAAGGTACTCTTGCTTTAAGTCGATAGGATACACCGTTTTCTAGAAAAATCGATTTGAAAATTTTTCTTTTTTCGAATTTCAAAAAAAATTTCAAAAAAAGCTATTTAGAAAAACGAAAATTGGTACGTTTATTTATATTCCAGAGGTGAACCGATTTCCTTAATTGCGAATTTCTAGTACCGGTCATATGCGTTCGTTTTGGGTAGGTAAACGGTTATTTTATCGCATAACTTTTTTATCTTTAATTTTTAAGCATTTTTGACACTAGCTTATTAAATTTTGAGGTATTTTAGTACTAAAAATTACTTACTATAAGTTGGTAAAATACACCGTTTTTTTTTGAAAATTTTTAAACATTTTTTTTCAAATTCAAGTAACGAAAAATTTTCAAATCGATTTTTCCAGAAAACGGTGTGTCCTACCGACTTAAAGCAAGAGTACCTACTAGAGTACCCCACAATTTAATAATCCAGAGTCAAAAATGCTAAAAAGTTAAAGACAAAAAAGTTATGCAATAAAATAACCGTTGTCCTACCCAAAACGGACGCCTATGAACGATACTAAAAATTCGCAATGGATGAAATCGATTTATCTCTGGAAGATAAATATGCGTACCAATTTTAGTTTTTCTAACTAGAAGCATTATTGAGGTATTTAAGAAAAACTAATTACAAGACGCCATCTTCAAAGAGCTCTAGCTCCCTTAGGAAGCATTTTCGGACTAGGTGAATTTGGTTAAATTGTCTTAGAACTATCTGAGGAGTCTACTGTCTTCGTTTGTCGGTAGAGTTTCTGGACACCCTGTATTATATACTTCGATTTAGCTGAAAATTTGCTCACATATAGCCAAAATACAGGACTTTAAGTGGTTAAAAGGATTTTTACTTTTTTACTATAAAAAAAGTTACATGTGATAATATGAGGATCAAGAATGTAGGAGCCCACTGTAAATGCCGGTATACATGAAGCCAGTAAGAAAGCAAGTAAAGTGGGCAGGTTACTTGCCTTTTTTAAAGGTTTACTTGAGTCATATTTTACTTTCCCTGCCTTAAAATCTGACTCAATTAAACGTCTACAAAAGGCAAGTAAACTGCCCACTTGGCTACTGGCTACATGTATACCGGCCTTTAGTACGTGAAGTCGCGTGACGTAGTCACGTGAAGAAGTGTATGGTTGTTCTAACACAAGTCCTCCACTTAGAATAGATATGATGACAAATAAGAGCTTATTACACATAACTCAGGTATTAAAGGTAAATAAGTTGACCTCAGACTTCCGGTTCCTGAATTGCAACCGGAAGTACTGTTTTTAAGTCACCGAAATACGCTCTTTAGCAAGATGGGAACAAGTATATATTTCCAGATTCTATATAACTTCCAGTTAAAAAGTTATGAGCGAAAGTTGGAAAAATGTTTCAAAATTAGTTGTTTTAATTTAACAGCCAGCTTCAGTTCCACTCACAATTTTTTCACAATACAATGTTCATGATCATCATGCATGATTAGATTTTTTGCTGTTAAATACATCTATTATTTTTATTATTTTTAGTACTAAAAACTTGTTATTCAATAAAAATTATCAGATTTATTTAAATAAAATTGTCACCAGAATAACACCCTATAACCCAAACAAAAATCACACAGCGTAAGTTCTTTAAATACATATTTATTATTTTTATAAAAATAAATATGTAATCAAAAACATAATTATTATTTTCGAAAGTCGCCTTGTATCTGTTTTTATGAATATTCACTTATTCAGTTTATCGGTTCAATAAACTTCTTTATAATACCTACTGATAAAAGATTTTCAGGTTTAATTATAGTCATGATGGATTCATAAATATTAGCTAATACAGATAACACTTCAAAAAAATAGCAAACAAAAAGAACAACAAAAGATTAGATATTCATAAACTACATAACAAAAAACAACGAATATAAAACCCATTATAAAACCTATTAAGAACATAATACTCGGATTGTTTTGTTATTCATCAAAATTTAGTAAGTATCTATTATCTTAATATAAAAATAGTATTGAAATGACTTAAATTACATTAAGTTGCAACTATGTTTTTTAAAATAGTCAATGTTGTGAAGCCGCTCTAAAGCTTCACGATGCGATACAATATCGATACTTTTTAAGTACATACTGGGTATTGTACTGGTTATGCCAATGAAGTATCGTATCGTGTATCGCAGCGATACTCAACCTTTTTTTCCTGGGCCACTTACTAGCTATTACCACAGCTTGCGGGTCGCATAGGTGGAATAGTATACAGTGTGTTTCATTAAGAAACGGAAATACTTAAATGGTGAATTTAGGACACTGACGCGGTTCTAGATATTCTACATTTATTGCCCCACCGATTTTTATAACCGAGTTACAGGGTGTTTTTATCGATTTTACCCATTTTTGTCTGGATCCATAACTTTATAACCACCTTGTATATTTTTTGATATTTGATACAAGTATGTCTTATTTAGAACCCAAACCATAAAACTACTAATCAGAAGAAAAATCCAGGTCCGGATTTAAAAAATTATACTTAAATTCATTGTGACCTTGAAACAACATCCTGTATGTATATTGAAATTTTCAAAACCCGTTTGCACATTTGAAAAGAGGACAAAGAACTGAGTTTATAGGTTCGCTTTAATGTTTTCCACAGACAATTTAGTCACTTTAATTTTGAAATGAAATATATTGAAATTGTGTGAAAATATATTGAAAAGTGCTTTAAAAACCTGCTTTTTAATCTTAGAGGTCTTAAAAATTTCAGTATATTTAATGTCAAAATTAAAGTCATTAAATTTTCTGTGCCAAAAATTAAAGCGAACCTGTAAACTCAGTTTTTGTGCTCTTTTCAAGTGTGCAAATAAATCTTGAAAATTTAAATATACAGGGTGTTGTTTCAAGGCCACAATCACTTTATATTTTTTTTGTTAATCCAGACTTAGATTTTTCTTGTGATTACTAAATGGGTTGTTCCAATGTATCTAGTAAATAAGTGTTGATTATTTCTAAAATGGGTATTTTTGTTCATTAACTGTAATAATTTATTATTATCTTAAAGTTAATAATACCTGCTTTTTAATGCCAGAGTTCTTAAAAATTTCAATATAATTCCACAATCATGCACAAACACGCCTTAAACACAGCGACACCCTATCAAATAATTTGGCAAACACGTGAAATTTGACAAATAATTTGATCGTTTACAGGGCCTTGTAGTGAACCCTCGGGCAGCATGCGGGCCGCGGGCCGTAGGTTGAGTATCACTGAGTGTATCGGTATCGGCAATACTTTCTTATAAAAATATCGTATTGATATTGATTTCGATACGATATTGATACAACACTAGATAAAATATTGAGATAGAAAGGATTAAATAAATTAATAAAATAAAACGATTCTTTATTCATTTATCACTATCCTTATTTAAAAAATTTCTTAAAATATACAAGAAATAGGATAAATTACGTTGTAATCTCAAAATAGTATCCTTTTAAGAGCTCTTTATTCATCTGTTCACACAAATGAGTCCTTTGATACTTTTATCTTTTAAATAACATCTTTTATTCGTTAGTACCAGCGCTGCTTCAAAAAGTCGCTCGACTGGCATGGACGTCGCTTGGACGCACAAAATATTCCTAGCCAACCGAGATAAAACGGGGAACACACTACTATATATTTATGATTTCCACCATAATAGAATATTTGTGTCTGATCCATGTCTTGGAGATTGCAAGTAGTTTTCAATTTCCTTTTCAAAAACATCGACATTATCTGATGATTTTAAAAATAAAATATCGATATTGATTGACTTATTGGGTTCATCGTCCTTTTTACGTTTCTTCTGAGGAGGCTCTTCGTCGTCATTTTGATTAGAAAGTTTTTCGTAAAACTCTTATTTTTTTTAGTATTTCTTCCTTTATTTCTTCTCCCCATTGAGTTAGGTATAATTCATCAGCTTTGATTCGTGGATCATGCACCAACGAAACGCAATACAGGGCGTTAGTAAATAAGTATGAAAAACTATGTATGTCCGCAAATGCTTTGTTTCCGAGATATCGGGTGTTGAAATTTTTATTTCAAACTGCCTATTTTATTGCTCTAAGACCGGTTGAGATATGAAAATTACATTTGGTGGATTTCAAAAGGTAGTTATTGCGCATTTTTTGGCAAACAAATAACAATTTTATATTCATCATTGGCGCGCCTACGGGTAATGATCTGAATTGTTTTAAAGAAAAAAATTGTACGCCACTAAGATATTTCAAATTAAAAATTATTTTTGTATTCCACGTTTAATTTATGAAAAAGAACTTTTCTTGTATTTTTTTCCTATGGTGCGCCGTTTTTATGCGAAAAAATAGAACATCATCGAGCGTATTTTTCATTTCTTAATACATTATCAAGAACTCTCCAATATAATAATACCAAAGTAGAACAATAACAGAAAGATTATTCAAAGGATTTTAACTAGGTGCAAAGCTACAACAAATGTTCAAAATTACCTCTTTTAAAGGTGGCAGAATAATTTTATATTCACCATTGGCGCCCGTACAGGTTATGGTCTGAATTTAAAAAAAAATAGTACGCCACTGAGAAATGTCAAATTAAAAATCATTTTTGTATTCCTTGTTCAATTTACGACAAAAAATCATTCTTGTCTTTTTTCATATGCGGCGCCGTTTTTATACAAAAAAATAAAACATCTTAACGCTTACAAATTATTCGAGGTAGATTCCATATGCATAGAAACTTATTTCAAATACTTTGTAAACGTTAAGATATTTTATTTTTTTGCATAAAAACGGCGCCTCATATGAAAAAAAGACAAAAACGATTTTTTGTCGTAAATTGAACGAGGAATTCAAAAATGGTTTTTAGTTTGACAGATCTCAGTGGCCTACTATTTTTTCTTTAAATAATTCGGGCCACTACCCGTACGCGCGCCAATGGTGAATATAAAATTACTCTGTCACCTTTAAAGGAGGTAATTTTGAACATTTGTTGTAGCCTTGCACATAGTTAAAATCTTTTTAGAAATATTTTCTGTTATTGTTCTAGTTTGGCATTATTATAGTAGAGAGTTCTTGATAATGTATTGATGTGATCTTGATTATTGATATGAGATAATATTCTTAATGTCATTTAATTTAATCAATGCATTAATCATAATCTAATTAATTTACCAGATCACATATCAATATGTTTTCAATCTCAGGGCGAATTATAAAATTAATTACTTACTCTCGTGGCTTCTAAGTATTTCTCAATGGTTCCTAATCGGGATAGGAAAGAAAAGAGTAAAATAATACACACATATGGGTTACAATTATAATCAAAATATTGTTTATTTTATTTAAATGGCAATCACTGCTTAATATTTGCTAGATCTTATTATTCTTAAACATAACATTTACAAATGGGAATCTTATTTCCTTTTGGTTTCCAATTGAAAGTTTTTATTAACATTTAAATATTAGGATTTATTAGCAACAATTCTATTTAAGTTTGATGAAGCTTTTCTGATATTATTTATTATGTTCTTCAATTTATAATGTGGTATTTAATACGAAAAACCCATATATTCATGTCCAAACAAATGAGACTGACCTTTTTCTGGTGAACTGAGAATGTCTTCACACAAGACCCGTTTCCTGCTATCCTTGGCTGCGATCAAAACCTCGTCCTGGATTTCAGTAATGTTCTCTTTTGAAAACTAGCTCGTATAGCTCTCGTTCATGCTTCTGTCGTGATGCTGTATTCTACCTTTTTCGAAACTGCAATCAGCTACCGGGACACTCTTGGCTCAAGGAGGTTCTTTTACTCTCAACCTGGCCTACCTCTCGTTCCACGATAGATACTCCACACTCACGGAACTACACCGGCTTTCTCACTCTCCGTACACTACCGTCTACTACTGGACTTCACTTCTCGACCCTCAAAACATTCTGATCTCTCTTTGTCATTCATTCCCTTACTTTCTAAATATCCCTTCCAGATTCACAAATCAACCTTCCACCACCAACTCTCATTCGCAGTATTCCTCAAAACCAATTTTTAATCTTTCTAAATATGCTTAATGGATTTCCAAAAAAATAGTTAATTCCCATTCTAAAATTACTTTCTACTATTTACAAAATTTAATGACCTATTATCTACTTCAACTGAGTCTTATTTAGCATAGGCTAATGATCGAACCTTCCGCGAACAACGATAATGACCTATTATCTTTTTCAACTGAGTCTTATTTAGCATAGGCTAATGATCGAACCTTCCGCGAACAACGATAATGGTACGCGCCATTCACTTTGTTTATTCTAAGCGCATTGTCCCGAGTTTCGTAAGCTTCGTCTAATCACTTCTTAAAATTAAACATAACAATTTGTTGTATACAGGTTGTTCTAAATTTATATGCCCGTGGTTGAGAAAATTGAAAATATTTTATATTAAATTGAATTTCTGCTTATAATTATCAAAATTTAATTTTCAGATCAAATAGAAATATAACAAATCCCCGCCTTGTATTCGATAAAATTTATCTGCATTTTTAAATAAATTTTCTCGAGGCAAAACCAACTCCCTGTATATTTCCTTACTTTAATCTACGTCTTATACCCCTTCTTCTTGTATTACTCTAATTAGTCCCACCTGTAGAGTAATTGTTTCCTTATTTTCAGTGTCCTCATCCTGTGTTAGAGTGTCGGCTATTATGTTGTCTTTCCCTTTTTCCCATATCAATCTTCTGTCTTTTTCGTCAGATTTTTCACATACTTTTACCGTGTATTCTGCATCCTCGTTTTCATATGCCTCCTCTTCAAATGCCACTGTTTCGATCATATCTTTTTCGCTTTCATTTGTTAGCTTTATTTCTTCTTCTCCTGAGCTCATCTCTTCTTTTGAGGAATCCCAGTTTTCTTTTGCTTTTGATACTCTCAATTTTTCTTCTTCTGGGCTCAACTCTTCTTTTGAGGAGCCACAGGTTTCATTTTCTTTTGTCTTTTTCTGACTTTTTCTCCCTTTTCTTCTTTGTCCTTGCTTCGTTGCCAAATTCATTTTCACTGTTTGTTCTTTACCTGATTCGTCCGTATTTTGTTTCTCCTGTTCCTTGTCCTGTTCTTCTTCTTTTTCTTCTGTTAGATTCATCGTATTATTTTTAAAATCTATCACTACATGTTTTTCTGCCAATTCGTCAACTCCTACTATCATGTCATGTTTGGCATTATTACACATTGTAGTGCATACATCTTCTTACCCAGTCGTACCATTACTCGTATGCCTTCATTTATAGTTGCCAATGTCCGTTTGTTTGCGCCCACTAAATTTACCCTAGGTATTTTGTAAATTAAATTTGTTAAGTTAACTTCTTCTATTAGTTTTCTGTTGACCAATGTTATTTCAGATCCAGTGTCTATCATAATTTTAATTGGTTTCTCGTTGATAAATCCATCCACAAATTTTAAATTAACTCCATTTTTCTTTTCGTTGTTTCTTGCCAATTTAATAAACTCCTTGGGGTTACAAAAGATTCCTGTTTGATTTTTGGTTTTTAGTGAGCGTCGTCGTGAAAAGACGCCGGTTGCTCATCGTTGTTTATATTTTCGTCATAATGTCTCTCTCCGTCATATTCATCTGTCTGGGTATTATTTACTTCTCTTATATTTTCTCTTGGTCTGTCGGATCTGTTTCGGTTTTCTCGATATCCCTGTTCATTTCGTCTACCATTATTTCTGTTTTCTTGATTTGCGAGTGTGGTGTTTCTATTCTGGTATTCTCGATTTCTGTCCTCATTCCATTGCCTATTTCTTTGTTCATAATTTCCTCTTCCGTTGTCTCTATTTTCGTTTTCCCTTCTGGGATTAAAATCTCGTCTTGTATAGTCCCTCCTATTTTGATTTCTATCTCTGTAATCCTGTGTTTCTCGGGGCCTGTAATCTTCTCGCGACCTTCTTGATTTTCTTTCTCTTAAACGTGATTCTCTTATTTGTAGGAATTGGCATAAACTATCTATGTCTTTGTAGTTTTGCAATGTGATATGGTCTTCCAGCGTTTCTTCGAAATGTCTTGCAATCAGTTCGACTAATTGTTCCGATGAGTAATTATATTGTAAATGTTTTGCGTTATAGTAAATTTGTAATGCATATGTCCTTTCTGATATACCCATCCTATCATTGTATTTCCCATTTTGCAATTCCTTGTTAATTTCCAATTGTTGGACTTTTCCCCAGAAATAATTCAAAAATTTTTGTTCAAATTGTTGCCAACTGTCAAATTCTTCTTCTTTGCAATCGAACCATAGGCTTGCTTCATATTTGAGATGGTTTCTGATAGTTTCTTTTGCTGTTTCGAAATTTCCGATGTGTTGTATTTTCTTTTTCAGGCTATTTATGAACGGCACTGGGTGTAATCTTCTTACATCCCCGCCAAACCTTATCTTCACGTCATCTGTGCTATGTATAACCATTTCTCTTCTTTCTCCGACATTCTATTGCGTATTGATTTCCGCAATCTTTCTTTCCACTTCTTCTATGTCTGCTTGAATAGCGTTTTGCAACTTGTTTTCCAAATTTTCTAGTTCCTTTTTCTGGCCATTCGTTAACTCCTTTATTTTATCTTGAATTTTCATTTCTTACTTTTCTATGCGTTCCTCCATTTTCTTGTTGTTCTCTTCTATGGCTTGTTTTGTTTCCTTCTGATTTTCTTGCATTATTCTTTTTGTTTCATCCATTTTTTGATCCAATTTTTGTTGTGTTTCATCCATTTTTTGTTGTGTTTCATCCATTTTTTGTTGTGTTTCATCCATTTTTTGTTGTGTTTCATCCATTTTTTGATCCACTTTATCCATTTTCTTTGATGTTTCTTCCTGATTTTTCTCCATTGCTTGTTTTGTTTCCTCCTGATTTTTATCCATTGTTTGTTTTGTTTCTCTTTGATTGTCATCCAGTTTTTGTTGTGTTTCATCCATTTTCTGTTCCATTCTTTGTGACTGGAGTTGCATCATTTGTAATAATTTATCTATTCCTGATAATTCTTGCTGTTCTGATGCCATGATTGTCTTGTCTAAAATATCTTCTTGGTCTGAATTATTCTCTTGATTTGAATGTTCTTTTTGTTTTTTGTTGTCTTTGCTTTGGCTTCTTGTCACAGACATTTGTTTTCAAGAAGTACTGTCCCCGCCAAATATGAAATTTTACTAGTATGTTACCAAGACGACTTTTTCTCACCCAAATATTATAAATTGTCAATAAATATATCAAATGTAAATATCGTAAAAATAAAATACACACACCGGCAAAATTAGCCGAACACGTTAAAAATGGGACATGTTTGATGTCTCGTATTTCATAAACCAGTGGTCCGATTTGAGTGATTCTTTTAGTATATTATAGCCTTATTATTTAAGAATATCGGTGTAGTAATATTGTTGCTAAACAGGTAAATGTAATTTTATACCGGGTGTAACAAACATACTGTGTTTTTTTCTTAAAGTTCGGAACACACTGTGGAATATTCCAGCATATATAAAATATTAAAATTAAAACTCGATTGTAGAATTATGCTTTCTTAACATTTTCTTTTTTGATTCATTTGCTTATGTTGGAAAATAAAAAAGTTATGTGCTTTAACAACAAGCCATGTTTTTTTATCAATAAATCTTCATAGTAGGGGAGAAAAGTATGCTAAATTTGCAATTACTCAGCGTTCTTGTGACCTGGAGTGGATTGTGAAGAGTGGGTGCTACAACCAAAAAAAGTTAAGTTAAGTTTTCCATAAAGTGTGGGACTCTCCATTTTTCAATTTAATTTTCCATTTCCACCAATCGTTTTTTCCGATTATAGCGCTATTTATCCATAATAGGAAAAAATGTTGCGAATAAAAGTTGCTTATTTTTACGTCAAGGAACCAAATCTGCAATAAAAATTGGGGGCTCCTATTTAATATTTTATTGTAGCCCCCACCCCACCTCCGTGGGGGGTCGTGTTTGGTGCCATTCGGTAGATTTTTGAAAAATATTGAATAGGTGTATTTTGCAGTTTTACTATCTGATGTTCATTTCGCAAAATATCGCAGGGTTCGTATTTATAATTTTTAATCTACCCCACACCCCTCTCCGTGGGGTCTCACGAGCCCCCACGGAGGTGGGGTGGGGATTTAATTTAAAATCTTAAATAGGAGCCCCCAATTTTTATTGCAGATTTGGATTCTTTACGTAAAAATAAGCAACTTTTATTCGACATATTTTTTCGAATTATGGATAGATAGCGCTATAATCGGAGAAAAATGATTGTTTCAAATGTAAAATTAAATTAAAAAATGAAAAGTTCCCCACTTTATGGAAGAACCTTTTTCTGATTTTAGCACATACTCTTCACAATCCAATAGGTTCCCATAACGCTCGAGTAACTGCAAATTTAGTATACTTTCCTCCCCTACTATGAGGATTTATTGATGAAAAACATGGATAGTTGTTAACGCACATAACTTTTTTATTATCTCACGTAAGTAAATGAATCGAAAAGGAAAATGTTAAACAAGCTTAAGTCTACAATCGAGTATTAATTCTAATATTTTACATATGCTAGAATATTCCACAGGGTGTTCCAAACTTTAAGAAAAAAACACAGTATGATTGGTACACCCGGTATAAAATGGTATTTACCTGTTTAGCAACAATATTATTACAACAATATTCTTAAATAATAAGGCTATAACATACTAAAAGAATCACACAAATCGGACCACTGGTTTATGAAATACGAGACATCAAACATGTCCCATTTTTAACGTGTTCGGCTAATTTTGCCGGTGTGTGTATTAAATCAGTTATGTAAAATTTGTACCTAAAGAGATCTAAAATTTTATGTTATCAAATGTAAGTATCTCACTTTTTACCACAGGCATATAAATTTTCAAATACCGGCTTTACTCTTTCTATCCTTCAAATTTGCCACTAGAAATACTTTTCAATGCTTTCCACGTTGGACGATAGTTGATGTGATCTTGATTATTGATATGAGATAATATTCTTATATGTCATTTAATTTAATCAATACATTAATCATAATCTAATTAATTTACCAGATCACATATCAATATGTTTTCAATCTCAGGGCGAATTATAAAATTAATTACTTACTCTCGTGGCTTCTAAGTATTTCTCAATGGTTCCTAATCGGGATAGGAAAGAAAAGAGTAAAATAATACACACATATGGGTTACAATTATAATCAAAATATTGTTTATTTTATTTAAATGGCAATCACTGCTTAATATTTGCTAGATCTTATTATTCTTAAACATAACATTTACAAATGGGAATCTTATTTCCTTTTGGTTTCCAATTGAAAGTTTTTATTAACATTTAACTATTAGGATTTATTAGCAACAATTCTATTTAAGTTTGATGAAGCTTTTCTGATATTATTTATTATGTTCTTCAATTTATAATGTGGTATTTAATACGAAAAACCCATATATTCATGTCCAAACAAATGAGACTGACCTTTTTCTGGTGAACTGAGAATGTCTTCACACAAGACCCGTTTCCTGCTATCCTTGGCTGCGATCAAAACCTCGTCCTGGATTTCAGTAATGTTCTCCTTTGAAAACTAGCTCGTATAGCTCTCGTTCATGCTTCTGTCGTGATGCTGTATTCTACCTTTTTCGAAACTGCAATCAGCTACCGGGACACTCTTGGCTCAAGGAGGTTCTTTTACTCTCAACCTGGCCTACCTCTCGTTCCACGATAGATACTCCACACTCACGGAACTACACCGGCTTTCTCACTCTCCGTACACTACCGTCTACTACTGGACTTCACTTCTCGACCCTCAAAACATTCTGATCTCTCTTTGTCATTCATTCCCTTACTTTCTAAATATCCCTTCCAGATTCACAAATCAACCTTCCACCACCAACTCTCATTCGCAGTATTCCTCAAAACCAATTTTTAATCTTTCTAAATATGCTTAATGGATTTCCAAAAAAATAGTTAATTCCCATTCTAAAATTACTTTCTACTATTTACAAAATTTAATGACCTATTATCTACTTCAACTGAGTCTTATTTAGCATAGGCTAATGATCGAACCTTCCGCGAACAACGATAATGACGTATTATCTTTTTCAACTGAGTCTTATTTAGCATAGGCTAATGATCGAACCTTCCGCGAACAACGATAATGGTACGCGCCATTCACTTTGTTTATTCTAAGCGCATTGTCCCGAGTTTCGTAAGCTTCGTCTAATCACTTCTTAAAATTAAACATAACAATTTGTTGTATACAGGTTGTTCTAAATTTATATGCCCGTGGTTGAGAAAATTGAAAATATTTTATATTAAATTGAATTTCTGCTTATAATTATCAAAATTTAATTTTCAGATCAAATAGAAATATAACAGTATATTACGAAATGAAAAATACGCTCGAAGATGTTTTATTTTTTTGCATAAAAACGGTGCACCATAAGAAAAAAAAAAAAGAAGAGAAAGGTTCTTTATCATAAATTAAACATAGGATATAAAAATAATTTTTAATTTGAAATACCTCAGTGGCGTACTATTTTTTTCTTTAAAAAAATTCAGACCATTACCCGTAGGCGCGCCAATGATGAATATAGAATTGTTATTTGTTTGCTAAAAAATGCGCAATAACTACCTCTTGAAACCTACCAAATTTAAGTTTCATAGCTTAAAAGGTCTTAGAGCAAAAAAAAATTCGTAGTTTGAAAAAAAAATTTCAGCACCCTGCATCTTGGAAAAGAAGCATTTGCGGACATACGTTTATAGAGCAAACTGTCATTATTTTTTCATTTAGAATTACCCCTTAAAGTTTTTCATACTTATTTACTAACACCCTGTATATTACATTTCGCATAGTGCTTGATCAACGTATCTTTTATATGTATATTTTAACTGTATGATATTATAGGCCTTATTATGCAACACTCACGCTGCGTTTTATTTTTTTTCTCGATATTGATATTCTCAATAATATCGAGAGAAGCGTATCGATAATACAAGGAGTATTGTATTAACTTCAGATAATGAATATCGTATCGACATTTTATTGCTAAGACATGTGTTGTATCGGTATCGTATTTATTTTCGATACGATATCAATACAATATACGATATCAATACAATATTGATATTTTTATCGAAAACTGTGAAGCTCTAAGCCGCTCCCGTATGAAAAATTTTCTTACTCGGTTTCTTTGCAGATTCCTGTTCAAAAATGCCCCCTTTCGCCCAACGTTTGGGCGAAACTGGTTAAACATTTTTTTTTAAATAAATTCAAATTTAAATTAGGGAAAATTACTTTCTCAGCACAGCGGACCGTTTATAGTAGGGGAGGAAAGTATGCTAAATTTGCAGTCACTCGAGCGTTATGGGAACCTATTGGGTTGTGAAGATTAGGTCCTAAAACCAAAAAAAGTTAAGTAAAATTTTCCATTTAAGTGGGGACTTTCCACTTTTTAATTTAATTTTCCATTTCCAACAATAGTTTTTTCGGATTATAGCGCCATCTATCCATAATTCGAAAAAATGTTTCGAATAAAAGTGACTTATTTTTACGCAAGGAATCCAAATCTGCAATAAAAAATGGGGGCTCCTATTTAAGATTTTAAAGTAATCCCCACTCCAACTCCGTGGGGGGTCGTATTTGGTGTCATTCGATAGATTTTTCAAAAATATTGAATACGTGTATTTTTCAGTTTTTCGATCTGATGTTCATTTCGACAAATATCGCGGGGTTCGTATTTAAAATTTTAAATTTACCCCCACCCTTCTCCGTGGGGGTCGTGTTTGGTATCATTCGATAGATTTTTGAAAAATATTGAGCCCGTATTTTTTAGTTTGATTCTGTCGTTCATTTGACGAAATATTCGCTTTTTTCTTGTGAAACTTTGTAACTCAACCATTTCCTTACGCCCCGCTCAAATCATCAGATTTTTTAAATATACACTGTTTTGCATGTGCTTAACGTACCTTATCTTAATCTGACGATTTCGAGTTTTTCTAAGGATAGATTTTTTTCGGACCCCCCTTAACGAACTCCCCTGTATTAAGAACCAATATATGGTAGAGGTACATTTACAGGGTAAAAGGTTTCTCCCATGTGATAATCTGACGCGCTCGAGTAATTGCAAAAATCCCCGTTTGGGCTCCCCTACCATTAGTACAACCTATTATATTTCCTATCTTGCAAAAATATTATAGACCTGGATCCCGCGTACCAAAAAAAAGTTGATTAATAGCAAGCTGAACATTTGTTAATAGCTTAACGGTGTCTAGTCGGACAAACTTTAATGTACGGGAACACAAGATATGTATAGATATGCGCGCCGCGCACTTCGTGCCGTGTGTACGCCGTGCGTTATTGGCGCCGACAGAAGTTGGATCGTGTGCGCACCGTTTGTGTGCCACTTAAAGGCGGACACAGATATCCGCGCCGCGAACTCCGCGCCGTGTGTGCGCCGCGCGTTCGTGGCGCGGTTATTGTTCGTTAAAATTTTTCATTTTGACGATCCAGAGGAAACTTACGAACGTTTAGTAATTGTAGATAATCATGTCTCTGTCCTGTACTTCTACTACATCTTATTTTGGTATTGTTCTGAAACTATTTTCTTGTGTCATCTTATGCAATTTACTATTTTATGTGGAATAAGCCACAGTTTGGGAACATTTCGGGAACTACCTTTTTCGCTTCCTGGCAACACAAATATAATGGTAGGGGAGCCCAAGCGGGGATTTTTGCAGTTACTCGAGCGCGTCAGATTATCATATGGGGAGAGACGTGGTACCCTGCAGATGTACCTCCACCATATATTGGCTCTTAACACAGGGGAGTTCGTTCAGGGGGGCCCGAAAAAAAATCTATCCTTAAAATACTCGAAATTGTCAGATTAAGATAAGGTAAGTTAAGTACATGCAAAAGAGTCTATATTTCAAAAATATGACGATTTGAGCGGGGCGTACGGAAATGGGTGAGTCAAAAAGTTTCACAAAAAAAAGCGAATATTTCGCGAAATGAACGTCAGATTGAAAAACTAAAAACTACGTGTTCAATATTTTTCAAAAATCTATCGAAAAATACCAAACTTGACCCCCCCACGGAGAGAGGTGGGGGGTAAATTTAAAATTTTAAATACAAATCCCGCCATCTTTCGCAAAATAAACATCACATCGAAAAACTGCAAAATACACTTTATCAATGTTTTTGAAAAATCTATCGAATGGTTCCAAACACGACCCCCCACGGAGGTGAGGGGGGGGGTTACTTTAAAATCTTAAATGGTAGACCCCGTTTCTTATTGCAGATTTGGATTGTTTGTATAAAAATAAACAACTTTTATTCGAAACATTTTTTTGAATTATGGATAGATGGCGCTATAATCGGAAAAAAGATTGTTGGAAATGGAAAATTAAATTAAAAAATGGAATGGAAAATTTTACTTAACTTTTTTGGTTTTAGGACCTAATAATCACAACCCAATAGGTCCCCAAAGCGCTCGAGTGACTGCACATTTAGCATACTTTGCTCCCCTACCATAATATATCTGCTTGTTCCTACAACCAGAAACAAAATTAGAGAACTATAGGTACTTCCAAGTCATGCGATACCTTTTTCGTTTTCCGGTGACACAATTGTAATGTATCTGCTTGTTTCAACTGCGTAGCTTCACTAGAAACGAAATTAGAGAACTATAGGTTCTTCCAAGCCCTGTGTTAACTTTTTCGCTTTCCGGTGACCCAATTATAATATATCTGCTTGTTCCAACTCAGTTGCTTCACCAGAAGCGAAGTAAGAAACTATAGGCTCTTCCAAGATGTGCGTTACCTTTTTCGCTTTCCGACGACACAATTATTATTAGAAATAGTAGATAATAAAAGGTGCAAACAATAGTAAACAAACTATTTATTTTAACCGAAAAACCGTAATATTACAATATACAAAGAACTTAAGATACAGTCGGAAAAATGAAAGAATACCCATGAACGAACATATAAAACACGCTGTATTTTCCTGTCACCGTGTGACAAAGAAAATTGTCCAGTGCAAGTACATGTAACAATAATTATTACATGTACTTGCGCTGGCCAATTTTTTGTGTGACACGGTGACAGGAAAATACAGCGTGTTTTATATGTTCGTTCATGGGTATTCTTTAATTTTTCCGACTGTACGTGTTTCTACAACGAGATATTCTTCTAGACTACTTATCGAACGCAGAACTAACACTAACATACAGTTCTGGCATTCACATCCCTTGTAACATGTGCAATTTTAGGTAAAAGTTTATCGCCCTAATGCATTCGGAGAATTGGCTCAGCCATGAAGAGAGACCCCACATGTGTATTCTAACACTTAACAAAAATAATAAAGTTGAATTCCAACATCCCCTCGCAACTAAAATTATTTTTGAATTAGTCAAACAGACCCCCTTTACTACTTAAGTACTCTAACTTAACCCTATTCAGCGGTTTAGTCAACATATCGGCTATCATATCCTCGGTAGGACAATACCTAAAGTTAACAACCCCTTTTTCTATATAACTAATTCCGGCTCTAAACCCACAAATTCGTTTATAACCTGTTTTAAGCAAATTGCTTCCTGACATCCTTCAGCCAATCCTATGTACTCTGCTTCAGTTGATGATAGAGACACGCAATTCTGTTTTCTACATCCCCAATTTATAGGCGAACCCCGTAATAAAAATATATACCCGCTATTTGATTTTCCGTTCCCCTTGTCTTCTGCCCAGTCAGCGTCTGCATAGCCGTATAATGCACTATCTGTCCCTTCTTGTCCTAAAATAAGCTTTTTATATTTACTTTTCTTTAAATATCTTAACACCCTCTTTGCTTCGTTCCAATCTACTTCATTTGGATTTTTATTCTGTTGGCTTAGTATGGTGACGCTTGCCAATATATCCGGTCTAGTATTTACCGCAATATATAATAAACCATCAATCAGTTGTTGATATATTTCACTGTTTTTCACCGGCTTTTCTCTGCTAGGCTTATAGTATCCAACATCCAGCGGTATATTGAACTCTTTTCCATCTTTCATCATAAACTTGTTCAGCAATTTGTCAATATAACTGGCCTGATTTAAACTACATATCCCTTTATCGCACATTTCAATCTTCATACCTAAATAATCTTGTAATAATCCCAAACTCCTTATATAAAAATTACATTTTAGTTTCTCTTCAAATATATCAATTATTACCTGTGTATCCTTTGCTGCTATTAAAATGTGATCCACGTATATAAGTACGTAAACCCTTTCATTATTTATTACCTTGATATATAAACATGTATCAATATTGCTTTTACAAAAAAATTTCCTTAATGACGTGATTTCCTCTTCCATAGCTTGCTTCCATTTTTCACTATCACTTCTTTTAAGCGCTTCTTTAAAGTTTTTAGGTTCTACTTCTTCGAGTTCTGTCAACTTTGCTATGTAGCGCTCAGGTGGAATACCTTTATTTATTCTGCTAGATCTACGATCACCTGAATTCTCTATATCGAGATCTGTATCTAATTGATAGTTAGAATCACCGTCATCGTCATGGGATTCTTCCCAACTTAAGCTCTCATACGTGTTAGATGTGTCCGTAGAATTTTCTATTTCCTCCGTGTTTTCAAAATTTGCAACCTCTCTGTCTTCTACGTCGTTTGGCTTTATTTTTTCCCGTTCCATCATGGACCCAATGGATATTTCCTCACTTTTTGCCTCCTTTTTCTCGACGCATATATTTCTCTTGGAAAACACCACACTACGGCTAATTGTAATACGTTCTGTATCTACATTTAACAATCTATACGCTTTTGATTCATCAGAGTAACCTACAAATATCAGTGACTCACCTTTTGGATCAAATTTATCCTTCATTTTTTCTTTGGGAATGTGGCTATAAACCGTAGACCCAAATATTTGCAAATTCGACACATTCGGTGTTACTTTATGCCACAATTCATAGGGCGTTTTTTCTTTCGACTTAGTAGGTAATCGATTTTGCAAATAATTGGCTGTCACTATCGCTTCCCCCCAAAATTTCTTTGCTAAACCCGCATCGATTAACATGCACCTAGCCATTTCAACTAGAGATCGATTCTTTCTTTCTGCAACCCCGTTTTGTTCTGGAGAGTACCCCGCTGTATATTGAATTTTTATACCTTTACCCTTTAAAAATTCCCTTAAATTATTATTTACGTACTCGCCACCCCTATCCGACCTAATTACTTTTGGAACCCTACCTAACTGATTACTCGCAAATTCTATAAACTCTTTTATACATTTTACCGCTTCATTTTTATGATTTAATAAATATATAGTTGTATATCTAGAAAAATCATCAATTAAAGTCAAAATATAACGTTTACCCCCTGGAGTAACAGTCTTCATGGGCCCGCAAATATCCGAATGTAATAAGTCAAGAATATTAAATGTATTGCTATGAGAAAATTTTGGAAAACTCTTACGTAAAATTTTACCTTTCATACAGCATTCACAAGTTTCCCTAATCCTACAGTCTGTCATATCAATCCCGACTGCCATTTTCTTTTCCATTAAGTGTTTGACTGCATCCATGTCCCTGTGTCCAAACCGTCTATGCCATGCATGTTGACAGTTGCTGGAGTGCTCCACAGCACTCAATCCATGGTCCACAGTTGAAAGTCTGTATAAGTCCAGTGAAGGCACCGCACTCGCGACGACTTTTCCGTGTAAAGCGATTTTACACTCGTTTTTATCGAATTGCACATTATGTCCCGCACTTGTTAGCTTTTTCACCGAAAGCAGATTTGAGTCTAATCCCGGCACATACAACACTTCGTCGATTTTTAAATTTTCCACTCCCGATCCAGTCACGCACTCAATAAGTCCTGTCCCTATACCCTGAACCTCGGAGTATTGCCCTTTCTCCGCCAAACTTACAACGCCCTTTCTGCTACCGTCAAATTGGGTATAGAATCCTTTGTAATTAACCATGTGGCTCGAAGCTCCTGAGTCCACATACCACGAAGCAGAATCCCTTTTTCCGTCCCTTGAGCTATAATTGACCATAAAACATGCATCATCAGTACCTTCAGTGACTTTATTGGCCTTTTCCTTCTTAAACGCGTTGTACTTAAAGCAATATCGTTTAAAATGGCCCTTCCGGTTACAAAAATAACACTGCCTTGCTTCTGCCCTTGCAGTACCATTATTTTTGTTACCCTCGTATACTGACTTCATCACCGACTCCTCCTGATTTCTTCCCAAAGCTCCCTGACGTCTCCTGTACTCATCTATTAATTTACTCGTAACAAATTCTAGAGTAAATTCACTCGATGGCCTACTTTCCAGCGCTGTAATCAAAAAACTGTATGAGTCTGGAAGACTTCCCAGCAAAATTCCTGCTGAGAACCTGTCCTTAATTTCTTCCCCTAAGGCGGCCAGTTTATTCAACGATTCTAGGAATAAACTAATGTGTGCTTCCATATCACCATTCTCCTCTAGCGATAGCCTACAGATTTGCTTTAACAAAAACACCATACTAGACAAACTTGATTTCTGATGATACTCCCTTAGCGCTATCCACGCATCGCGCGCGAATTCCCTGTTCCGGATATGCACTAATTGATTAACGTCAACAAGTAAGGCTATAGTTGACAAAGCCTTATCATTTTGTTTTTTCCAAGAACTGCTTCGATCTGCTTCTAATGGTAACTCACTCGAAACTATTTCCCATAGATCAGCATTGATGAGTAACATTTTCACTAAATAACTCCAATATTGATAGTTCTTGCCGTTCAACTTTTCGACGTTATATTTCGCACTCTCCGCCATTATGTATTCGGTTAACACGAAAAATTTAGCGAATGTACACTTTTAATTATTATCTTAATACAGGTGAGCTAACAACGTAACTGAGCCCAGAACCTATTAGAAATAGTAGATAATAAAAGGTATAAATAATAGTAAACAAACTATTTATTTTAACCGAAAAACCGTAATATTACAATATACAAAGAAATTAAGATACGTGTTTCTACAACGAGATATTCTTCTAGACTACTTATCGAACGCAGAACTAACACTAACATACAGTTCTGGCATTCACATCCCTTGTAACATGTGCAATTTTAGGTAAAAGTTTATCGCCCTAATGCATTCGGAGAATTGGCTCAGCCATGAAGAGAGACCCCACATGTGTATTCTAACACTTAACAAAAATAATAAAGTTGAATTCCAACAATTATAACATATCTACTTGTTCCAACTCCGTTGCTTCACCAGAAGCGAAGTTAGGAAACTATAGGCTCTTCCAAGTTGTGCGTTACCTTTTTCGTTTTCCGGTGACCCAATTATAATATATATGCTTGTTCCAACCACGTTGCTTCACCAGAAGCGAAGTTAGAAAACTATTGGGTCTTCCAAGTTGTGCGTTACCTTTTTGGCTTTCCGGTGACCCAATTATAATATATCTGCTTGTTCCAACTCCGTTGCTTCACCAGAAGCGAAGTTAGAAAACTATTGGGTCTTCCAAGTTGTGCGTTACCTTTTTGGCTTTCTGGTGACCCAATTATAATATATCTGCTTGTTCCAACTTAGTTGCTTCACCAGAAGCGAAGTTAGGAAACTATAGGCTCTTCCAAGATGTGCGTTACCTTTTTCGCTTTCCGACGACCCAATTATAACATATCTACTTGTTCCAACTCCGTTGCTTCACCAGAAGCGAAGTTGGGAAACTATAGGCTCTTCCAAGTTGTGCGTTACCTTTTTCGTTTTCCGGTGACATAATTATAATATATCTGCTTGTTCCAACTCCGTTGCTTCACCAGAAGCGAAGTTAGAAAACTATTGGGTCTTCCAAGTTGTGCGTTACCTTTTTGGCTTTCCGGTGACCCAATTATAATATATCTGCTTGTTCCAACTCAGTTGCTTCACCAGAAGCGAAGTTAGAAAACTATTGGGTCTTCCAAGTTGTGCGTTACCTCTTTCGTTTTCCGGTGACCCAATTATAATATATCTGCTTGTTCCAACTCCGTTGCTTCACCAGAAGCGAAGTTAGAAAATGATTGGGTCTTCCAAGTTGTGCGTTACCTTTTTGGCTTTCCGGTGACCCAATTATAATATATCTGCTTGTTCCAACTCTGTTGTTTCACCAGAAGCGAAGTTAGAAAACTATTGGGTCTTCCAAGTTGTGCCTTACCTTTTTCGCTTTCCGGTGACACAATTATAATATATCTGCTTGTTTCAACTGCGTTGCTTCACCAGACACGAAGTTGGAAAACTATAGGTTCTCCAAGTCGTGCATTACCTATTTCGCTTTCCGGTGACACATAATATATATCTGCTTATGAATGTTTTTTTGATATTGATAACTATTTCCGAAGTGAAAGTCGAAAGGTCAAGTAAACTTGATTTCAAACTCGAATTGTGGCTTATGCCCAAATAAAATAGTAAATCTTATTTTTAATACATGTTATTTTTAGTACAACAATGAACTAACATTTTTTAAAAAGGTCCGCATGTACATTTTTTTATTTCAGCTTCTATTTTCGTTCAGATCGGATTTAAGTTGTTTCTTTAAATTAAATGGTTCTTTATTGAGGATCCCACAATAATGATTTTCCACGGTAAACATCAATTTCCTTCCGACAGTTCCGACTATTCCATTACTAACAAATATTCAACTCATGCACGCCAAAACCAACAAACCACTCGCAAACCCGTCCAAATACGTATTGCGAACCATCAAAGCGTTTGTTGAAAAACCGACAGAATTTAGATCGTGGTGCGCCGTGTGCGTGCCGTTTGTGCGTCACTTGAAAACACGTACTAATCTGACGAATACGCTGCGCGCGAGCGGCTCGCACACCGAGCAGAGCGCATATGTATCTCCGCCTTAAAGCGTACTAATCTAACGAACCCGCCACCAACGCGTACCGCACACACGGCGCGAAGTTTGGCGCGCATATCTATACGTACCTTTACATAATCAAGAATACACGATTATCTATTTTACCGTAACGGAATTTTACTGGATGTTTTACTTTGAGTAAATAGATCTAAGGTATGTATTATTAAAACCACAAATTAAACATGTACATAACTACGGATACCAATAAGAAAATTCATGATATTGAAGGTTACAAATTAAATTTTGAACTGGTAAATTAATTCTTGTCGTACTTTCTTATAAATTAGTACAAAAATGAGATAATCTGTTACATAGTGATAGTATGACCGACGTTGATGATATTGAAATATGTTTAGTTATAACAAATATTATTAATGATTTGTTAATCTTTATTATGTCAATGTTAATTGACGCTATTTAGTATATTTGGCCCGAGAGATATGGTATTAACTATGATACATTGGAATGCACAAAAACCTCTATATTTCTTTCTTAGTTTGTGAAAAAGCATTTATATCAAGGACAAAAATAACTAATAGAAATTATTAATAAATAATTAATAGACTATGAAAATGTGACCCTTACAAAGTGCATCATCTGTCTATTGAATATCTTACAACTGACATATTGAAGGTCACATACATTATCCAACCAGAGACATATTATAGTAACAGATGTATTAATACAGATGTAGTAAAAGATGTATATAAAAATAGTAATCAATAAAAAATTAGAAAGAAACAAACTAATTTTGCAAAAAAAAAGAAAAAATAATAAATTAAAGACATAACACAACAGATGATAAACGACGGAAACTTAATGGATCGAAATTAACTAGAATACAACAAACTTAATAAGGCAATAAAAAAAATAAGACAATGCTCCAGGGACAACAATACCAATAAAATCGAAAATATTATAGAAAAAAAGCATGAAAGTATTAAAAACACTCAATGGCAAAGACCGCCAACAAATACACCAGATAAAAGACAAAAAAATAATGTCATTTAAAAAAATTTAAGGGGCATCTCCAGTAGAGAGGTGGTGAATCTGACGTTTAAGACATTAGCGCTACAGTTGACATGTTTCAGCCTTTCTTTTCTAATATGTCGCATTTTTGAAATATTGAGGATGGGTCCTATTCAAATAAGTATATACAAAGCCTTAAACCATAAGGGCAACGGCTGACGGCTGTCAATCTGAATAAGTGGTAAAGTGAACACTAGAATGGAAAACCTTTCACACTGTGAAGCTTGAAGATATCAGTCACGAGAGAGGAGAAATAAAATGCTAAATTGTAGTATTAATCCATATAATGTTGGTCTTTTTCTCTTTCACACTTCACACTCATCAACCAGCTTCTCATGTGGTTGGTAACTTGTTGTAAGCAAACCATTATTAGCTGATCTCCTTCTAAAGGCAGCTATTCTTACACATATGGACTGAGGCTGTTTTGTAACACAAAACGAAACGTTTCCATTATAAGGATTAGTACAACAACTTAGCTTTTTCTTTCTCCTCTCTTGTGACTGATATCTTCAAGCTTCACAATGTGAAATGTTTTCCATTCCACTGTCCACTTTACCACTTAAATCCTTAAATGTATATAACAAGTCTAGGTGTAAATTAGCTAATAAAAGTAAATTACGAGAAAAATTTTCTTGTTGTTTCCAATCTATCAATAAAAAATAGTTTTTTTTTTAAATTTTGAACTCACCGTGAACTAATTTAAACATCCAATAAGAACATATTTAAGAACATACAAAAAACAAATAGTCTGGCTAATTGGCTAACCCAAAGCCATTACAAAATAAAAAAAAGAACATATTATTTAATTTTTAGGTTTGTAGAAGTAAGTATTTAGTAAGAGTGTTATCTTCATGTTATTCAGAACAGTACAGGCCACTTGCAAATTGTAATTAACAAAAGCTGACCTAATCTACTTCCACCGTTTGCTAAATTGTAGAATTCGCTAAATACGTTTTAATGGCAACTTTAAAATTAAACTGATAAATTTCCTGATAGTTTTAAAGTTACGATTGTTGGTAATGAGATTTTGATGATCATTATCCGTGTGTATGTTTATTCTGAGGCATTTTACTGGGATATTTAAATCGTAACATTTGTTCTTCGTTTCAGTTGGCAAAAATCTGTAAAGTTATGCGCCAATATCGCTACTGGAATACCTAGAAAAAATACACTGTGGGCCGAAATAAAAGCGTACATTTTTTAGTTGAAAATATATTTTTTTGTTTTTTGGGCGCTTTAATTTCTTTTTGCAGGGCTAATAGCCTAACATGTCCTCAACATGACTGCAAATTTGGAAGCAAAAATAACGTACAGGGTCGGACATAAAAAAGAATTTATGTAACGGTGCATTTGAGCTCGTTGTAAATGAAAACTGTCTTAGCTAAAATTGAACTGATATGCTCTTTTAGCAGATTAACTATCCAGAACACTTCAGTAAAAAGGAAATTTTTCAAAATTACCGGATTTGCAAAATATCATTTTTTTATTTAAATAATGTTCAGAACACGCCTTCACCATAATATTTAAAAAAATCCCGAATGTGTAAAATATCATTTTTTCCTTAAATTAGGAAATCTTATTCGAGTACGTTTCTATGTTCACCAGAACGAAACACTCTTAACACTAAATTACATCTTTTTCATCGTTTTTTACTGCCTCATATTATTAGCAGTAATTTTTTTTTAAATGTCTTAAGGTGATACAGTAGCGATCAACAGGTAGCAAAAACGCGTTCCAAGATTGCGGCTGTAATTTTGAATATTTTTTCGAGATATTTGGCACACGTATTCGTAATATAATAAAGAATGGCGGTACAGAGCCCAATTTGAAAAATATATTAATATGTTGAAATTACTCTGTAATTAAATACAATATTAAAAAAACGAGCCTGTACCGCCATTAAGAAGAACAAAAAAATACACTTTCTTCAAATAAACTTTTTTATCCGATGCCTTGATTTTGTGTCATTTTGGAACTACTAAAATTTTTTATTTCATTAGTAGTTCCAAAATGACACAAAATCTAGGCATCGGATAAAAAAGTTTATTTGAGGAAAGTGTATTTTTTTGTTCTTCTTAATGGCGGTACAGGTTGGTTTTTTTAATATTGTATTTAATTACAGAGTAATTTCCACATATTAATATATTTTTCAAATTGGGCTCTGTACCGCCATTCTTTATTATATTACGAATACGTGTGCCAAATATCTCGAAAATATATTCAAAATTACAGCCGCAATCTTGGAACGCGTTTTCGCTACCTGTTGATCGCTACTGTTTCCTCTTAAGGATTTGTCAAGCGCTCAAATTTGTCAATTTTACTTAGAAAGCCATGACTGCTTAGGTTGCCATGGAATTTGTTTGACATTTATAGTTAAATAAGTAAATTGGCCAGTTCATAATGCCACTTTTAAGCAAAGAGAACAGAATTTTAATTAAATATTACCGTAAACAATATAATTATGGTGCAAGAAAAATTGTAAAACATTTCCCAAGAAAAATTGGCATATTGGAACGATAGGAAAGTTCTTAAGACATATAAGGGAAACCCATGAGTCTATTGATCATAAAAGAGGAAGAGGAAGGAAGCGAAGCTCAAGAACTGAAGAAAATATTGCTAGAGTAAGGGTTGTTTTAGTAAATTTGCAACCTGGCCAATCTGTTGGAATAAGGAAAATCGCAAAAGAAACTAGGATTTCCCGCACATCAGTTCGAAACATCATTAAAGAAGATTGCTATCTTAAAGTATTTAAAAAAGTTAACTGACAAAGACTTACTGCCAATGCAAGAGAAAACCGACTGGAAACTGGAAAGATGTAATTTGCTAATAAGAAGATTCCGCTCTCGTGAAGACATTACAAAAATATGGTTTTTAGATAAAAAAATGTTTTATTTACGGCCTCCTAAAAATACCCAAAATAATAGGGTGTATTATGACGTACAATTTAGGAGAGAAATTCCTCTAAATCATCTTTTAATTGAACAAAGTCATTTCTCACAAGGTGTAATGGTCTATGTTGCAGTATCCCTGTTGGGAAAATCTCGTCTGATTTTTGTTGATGCCGGGGTAAAACTTAATTCAGAAACATATCAAGAACAAATCTTGCAGCAGCTATTACCTGAAATTGAAGAAGTATGTTATGATTACACTTTCTAGCAGGATGGTGCTCCTTCGCACACTTCCCACAATACAAGAATATTCTTGAGTGAAAATTGCCCGGACTATATTGAGCCAGAGATGTGGCCACCTAAGAGCCCAGAATTAAATCTGGTTGACTATTCAATTTTAGGAATCTTCGAACAAAATTTGTATGACGGACAACAATATGAAGCCATCGAACAGCTCAAGAAAGAATGCAGTTTGTTTGGAACAATTTTGAACAGCGTGTAATAAATGGGGCTATCAATTTATGGCGCAGACGACTTCAAGAAGTGGTAAACAATAATGGTGCCCACATTCATAATGTCTTAGTCTAAGTTTTAAAATTATTAAACTATTTTCATAAATGTGTTATTTGTTAAAATATTATATTTTCCTAATTTAATAAAAAATGATATTTTGCGAATCCGGCAATTTTGAAAAATTTTCTTTTTACTGAAGTATTCTGGATTGTTAACCTACCAAAAGAGTATATCTGTTACATAATTTTTTTTATAAGTTCGACCCTGTACATTATTTTTGCTTCCAAATTTGCAGTCATGTTGAGGACATGTTAGGCTATTAGCCGTGTCAACATATGCGACGCATATTTAACTAATTTCAAGTTTCAGTTGATCAAAAGATATCCAGGATGCAAGACATTAAAAAATGTATGCCTCAGGTGTTTCAGAGAAATATCTCATATTCTGTGGAAACATATCTGAAACCAATTTCTCACGAGGCAAAAATCTCAAGAGATTTTAGTCTCTTTGTGGACACTACCTTTAGATGAAACGGATGGTATGAAAATCAATAGCGTGCCCATAAGCGATATCCGATATGGCTCATACAATACTGACAGCGGAGGATTTACAAAGAATTTTGGATAAGGTTGTTGCAACACGTGAGCGTTCAGTCTGTCATTAAATATAAAGAAGAAGTGGAGAGAAAAATAGAAGAAGTCACAAGAATGATACAACGGTCAATGGAAGACTACATCCCACGGGAAATGATGAACACCAGAGGACTAATCATGCCGATTGGGCTGAAAGAACTAAGCAAGGAAAGGAACAGGACCGAAGAGCATTCCAAAGAACAAGGAGAGAAGATTTCAAGATATGCGGGGACAAACACTCTAAAGAAATAAGGACAAGACTCAGCAGCGTAGCCGAGAGCTAATGGCACAACATCAGGAAAGCAGAAGAAACCCATGGAAGCGTATGGAAGATGCCCCAAATAGTCTTCAAGGAAGGAACACTTTAAAGCACAAGGAAAAACGGATGCAATCGAAATAAGAATGGCAGAAATACATAAATAAAACTGAGTATGTCAGACCAACAAACCATCGAAGAAGTCAATAAAGAATACGACAGAATAACAAGAAGAAACCAATTTTTAGTAGAGGAAGAAGACTACCTAAATCCAATAGAAGTTTCTAAAATCATAAGAAGATTAAAAGGAAGCAGAGCACCAGAAATGAAAGGCATCCACAACATAGTACTCAACGAACTACCGAAGAAAATGATAGTTTTTAAATAATAAATATACCACAGATGCCATGTTTTCTGTACTGGATGAGGTTTATCAAGCATTAAACAGTAATCTCCACACTACCACTGTTTTTTGTGATTATGCCAAAGCCTTTGATTGTGTAAATCACATTTTGATAAAAAAACTAGATTTCTATGGAGTTCGAGGTATTTCTTTGAACCGGTTTCAATCTTACTTGGATAATAGGAAACAACTGGTTAGAGCAAATGACAAAGACTCTAGTCTCAAAAATGTTGTGGGGTACTACAAGGTTCAGTATTGGGTCCTCTACGTTTCCTTATCTTTATTAATGACATCACTAGCTTAAAAATCGATGGTAAATTTTTTGTTTTCGCTGATGACACCAGTATCACTTGAAGCAACTCAAATATCGCAACTCTTCATGCTACTATAACTTCTGATCTACTCACAATAAAATCCTGGTCCGATTCTAATTTACTCTGTTTTAACGTAGATAAAACAGTAGCATTATCCTATAAAGGAGCTCATCAACCCTTACATCTTCATAACAGCCAGATCAGTATCGTTGATTTTGTAAAGTTTCTTGGTATTTTTTTAGATAGCAACCTTAAATGGTCCCTTCATATCGATGTGTTAAGCAAGAAACTATCCTCAGCTTGCTTTGCAATAAGATATGCAATAAGAACATATTTTTCTTTGTTCGAGTCCCATCTTCGATATGGTTTCCCTTTTTGGGGTTCGAGTACGGCTGCCCAATCCGATGTTATTTTTAAATTACAAAAAAGAGCAATAAGATATATGTTTGGCCTCAGAAGAACAACACATTGCAGAAGCTCTTCATAGATCACAGGATTGTAACACTACCTTCTTTATATATTTTAGAAAGTGTTTGCTTAATTCGTAAACATCTACATGTCTTTCCAGCAAGACCTAGACATGACTATTCCACCAGAAATTCTACCTTTGACATATATTTACCGATCACGTCCAGTGAGTTAGTAAAGAAATCTATATTATATTCTGCAAAAAAACTATACAACCATCTTTATCTACAACTTAAATCTGCAAAATGTTTCCCCAAGTTCCGTAAAATGACAAAAGCCATTTTATCTGACAGACCATATTATTCAATAGAGTTTTTTAACCAATAACTAAGAAAGTACAGTATTCTTATTTATAAGTAGAATCTTAATCTATATTTGAGTGTCATAATATGCAGCAGCTTAACTTAACTTATTAAATTTCTTAAGGTAGATTATGCAATTTGCCATTTTTTTTAATTTTGCAATATGTAGATTGTTACTATTTTTTGTTTCACTTCATTATATTTTATTTATATTGACGATTTATATAAATTTAGTAAATTGTATTTGTTATTGTTTGTATTTATGATTCTTGTAAGCTTTGTCTATAAAATTGTTAAATTATTATTAGATTTTTAGATTTTGCCTACAAAATGCTCATTTTCCGAACAACTGAAACATGCAAAGATCATACCTCTACTAAAACCAAGGAAGAACCGAAGAAGACCAGAGAGCTACAGGCCAATATTCCCACTGGAACCCATAGTAAAAATATTAGGGAAGATCATCTACAGAAGAGTGATGAACCATGCAGAAAGCAGAAGAATCATACAGAAGGACCAATTTGGATTCAGAAAAAAAAGGAACTGCGAATTACAATTTGCAAGAGTTACCAGCGACACAAAAATCCGGTTCAGCAGAAAACAGAAGATAGGAATGGCCATCCTTGACATCGAAAAAGCCTATAATACGATCTGGAAGAAAGCCCTAATCTACAAGGTGGAAAGACCTCATTATTAATTAATATATGTGACAAATATTTAACTAATAGAACATTACAAGTTTCAGCCGACCAAAAGATGTCCAGGATACAAGAAGTCCAAGAAGAGATGGCTCAGGGCAGTATCTTATCGCCAATTTGTATTTACAACATTTTTTTTCAGATTTACCAACAAATGCAAGAACAAACACAGCCCTGTATGTAGCCTGCACAGTCATCTACACATCTGGAAACATACAGAAGGATTGTCGAGACACTGGAAAATCGCTTAAGAAGAATTTCAGATTTTAAGGAAAAATGGAAAATCAAATTCAACGCGGAAAAGACGCAATTCATCATCTTTACGCAGCAACACAATCCACCTGCAGTAGAACTCACGATGAAAGGAAACGTTGTCCAATTGGAACCATCAGTCGAATACCTAGGAGTCCACCTCCATAGGAAGCTGAACTTCACGAAGCATACGAAGGAAACCAAGGTAAAAGCTGCATTAGTAAAAAGACTAATACAAATTTATTTTCAAGATCAGCTCCCTAACGAAGTTATGATGCAGTTCCTAACTTTATGCAGTTCCAGTATAGAGTTCAACAGGAGAAACCAACTGGAGGAACCTGGAAAGAAAAGAAACGACATGTACCGGTTAATCGACGGTACAACATAGCAAGACAGAGTGTCGAATGTAACAATCTAAAAAAGGCGTCAGTACACACCACTGAGGGAGGTGTACAGAGGAAATCAGATACAGGGGATGTACCGAGAGAAACATAAACTGATCGATCATATGATCAGGGTATAGCCAGGTGGTTGGTGAACCACTGGTAAGGAAAGTAGGTACGACGCCACAAAAAGTACCTACAGAAAAAGAAATCCAGCAGTCCATGACCTAAAGAATCATGTACACGAAAAGGACGCAGTTCAAAAGGAGATGCTACAGAAGCGGAACATCGCAAGAAGTGAATGATTTGTAAACATTACTATATTAAATTTACAATCAAGATGAAGTAGAAATAAACAAACCAAGACACGTTAAATGCTACTAGGAGCACTTCCGAATCATAATTTACAATGTATATACATTGTAAATCTCAAATAATGATTTCCAAAGTTTATACATTGTAAATTATGATTCGGGAGTGCTCCCAGTAGAATTTAACGTGTCTTGGTTTGTTTATTTCTACTGCATCTTGAATGTAAATTTAGTATAGGGCAGTAAATGTTATTGTTTTTTATTTTGTTAAACATTCTCATAGGCGGCTAATGTCAAAATTTCGAAAATGAAACTTTACTGACCGCAATAGAAAGAAAAAGAATACCTTGGACATTCGTAAGCTTTTAAGGTAGACTTCCGCACCACGCGACCGAGACAGGAGACCGCGACAGGCGACAGATTGGCGAGGTCTCCCCACTACTGCTCTCAATGCAATTATATCGGGGTAGTGCTGCAGCCCGCGACCGAGACCAGAGACCAACTATCGCCTTTCCCGACCTATCTGTCGCCTGTCGCGGTCTCCTGTCTCGGTCGCTTGGTGCGGAATTCTACCTTTAGAGTTACTGATTAATGATATTTTAGGTAATACCAATAACAACAAGATGTTCAATATGTTGTCTATTCGTGTAACGATAAAGTATAGCCGCACAGTATTTGATTAAAAAGTACGTGATTGGAGGCTAGTTGCACGAAAACAACCAGCATCATTAACTCGCCTATACAGATAAGAATGCTCTCTTAATTGCTATTAATTTTCATTATTAATATGCACATGCAGTTTCCGTAAATCCAAAGGCTATTAAGAAATTTGCATCGGTAATTACCAAGTAGGAAGTTACTTAATGTGACTTGTGGGTAGTAGGTCTACTTAAATGTCGATAATATCAATATAATTTTTTTTTCTTTATGAATTTTACAAACATAATGAACCATCTTTGTTTATTTTTGTCACATATTCATAAAAATTTGCATATTCATTGTTACAATTGACAACGTTAGTATACATGTTTAAAGAAACTAAATACGTGGGTGTACGTACACAACATTAATAAAAATATCAACGAAATAACAGGCAGAAGCCGCAAAAAGAATACGGAATGCTGAAATATAGTGACAAAAGACTTGTGGGGCTTGAAGAAAAAGTAAAGTGCTGGAAAGAGTACGTTACAAACCTTTTTAACAACCAACTTCTAAAGCGACACAGATATGCCAATGGTATCAATAAGAAGAGCCCTATCACCACTAAAGGAAATGTACAACATGCCATCTGAATACAGAAAGATGGCAAAGTGTAGAGCATGATGAAGTGCATGCCGAAATCCTAAAACTCCTCATCCACGACTACGGTTTATGGTAGGGGAGCCCAAGCGGGGATTTTTGCAGTTACTCGAGCGCGTCAGATTATCATATGGGGAGAAACCTGGTACCCTGCAGATGTACCTCTACCATTATTGGCTCTTAACACAGGGCAGTTCGTTAAGGGGGGCCCGAAAAAAAATCTATCCTTAGAAAAACTCAAAATTGTCAGATTTAGATAAGGTAATTACATGATTCCCACAGCCTTAGCTTATTCTTATATCTTCCACGATATTTGAAAAAACTCACAATTGGAATTCGAAATTTGGTATTCGAAATTACAATTTATGCTTAATTTTAATTGCTAATCATTATTTTCCGGGATTTTTTGTCCGGGATTTTTTGTGAGGAATTTTTGTCCGAGGTTTATTTGTCCGGGGATTATTTGTGGGGATTAATTGTGGGGATTTTTTGTCTGGGGATTTTTTGTCCAGGGATAATTTGTGAAGATTTTTTGTCCGGGATTATTTGTCCGGGAATTATTTGTCCTAGCTTCTTAAGGAAAGACGAAAGATATGTAATACATCGGATAAAAATAGAAGAAAAAAATCAGGAGAAAACATCAATAGGGATAAGACAGCAGTCCTGGCTCAAGGATCTACGCCGACGACGGTCCGGCAAAAGATTATCCAGAATCGTCAGAGGCAAAATAATAGTTTTTAGATATCTTCAAGGGAGACAATAATCAAAAAGAGGAAAATTGTGAAAGCAGAAGCAGACAAGTACACCGCGGAAAACAAAATTTCCATTAAGCAATGTTATAGAACAATTAAAAAATTATTATTTACTGTAATTAATGGAAATAAACTATAGTTTTAATTAAAAATACGTTATTCCGTATTTTCGATTTCCACCTGGTACAAAAATACATACATGAAACAAATTATTTTTTTCTAACTTTTTACATTTCTTACTTTTTTAAATAAAGGACTTTAAAATAATATGTATTGTCAATAATCTTGAGAAACGACACTGGGAAGATTTTATTGCAGGATAGTAGGTACATTTGATTACATGACGTCAACTTTTAATTAAAAATGTATTTTTTAATAAAAATCGTGGTTTATTTTTTAATCTTGTAATTAAAAATACAGTAGGTAGATAAAAATTATCGCATTACCTACTTGGTTTTTAAATTCTACTTTTAACCGTATATTATTTATTGGCAATTAAACAATTTCGCTTGGTTACGAAAAAATTCTGTTTCTTCAATAATTTCAACTTCAATGCAATACAAAGCAAAAATGCAACAGCCCCAAACAGCAGACTAAATTTCGAACACCGATTTCTTCACTTCTAGCCACAATAACTACAGCCTTCATTGCATTCATATTATTAAACTTTTATATTATATTACATTTAGTGTAGGAAACAAAGGTTGAACCTTGCAAAATGGACACAAGTCCGGTTTTATTTTTTTTCTGGTATATCAAGGGGTGCTTATTATAAGACTAACTTTTTATGAAAAAATTTCGCCCCGGAACCTCCCTTTTCACCCCTTTAAAGGGGGTAATTTGTGGTTTTTGCGGAACGTAGCCCTTCCTGTAACTTTTACAAAAAATTTCTTTTATAGAAATATGAAGAGGACTATATTTTCTACGATTTATTTCCAACACGATCTCTCTATCGTCCACCGTTTACCGGGGGTGGCGCCCTAAAGTTGACAAGTTTTTAAAAAAGATGTTTTTAAAAAATATATATTTTTCCCTAACTGTAACGGAAATTAAGAAGAAATCCTGCGGCAATTATTCACAAATAATTGACTAATTTTTTGGTAGAGGTTTTACTTAAGGGTAATTGCCCTTTTTTTAATTACAGGGTGTTACATTTTAAAAAACCTCTTTTTATACAATCTGAACCGTTTATGCTAGAGTAAAAAGACTTTCAGCGATTACCCATGTACAGGTGCTATTTACAAATTTGTATAATGCACCCCCATTTTTTCCCCGGAACCACCCAAAAAAAAGAAGAATTAATAAATAAATTGATTTTCTTGGAATCCTTCACACACAATGCCCTTTATTAATATGCTTCATATATCATTTTGTGGACGTTATTATTACCCATGCATGGACACCAAAAGCAATTTCCTAGTGCAACCCCTGTAGCAAAAAAAAATAAATAAAATGGGGGGTTGAAATTTTTTTTTGTTTTTTGCTTTTTGATCCATATGGGCATATGCTTCATCAATAGTGCTTTTCAAAAATATACATGGTTATTGCAACATCTCTGCGAAAACCACCCCTATCCTTGAAAATATACTGCAGAAACTACCCCTATCTTTTGGCGAGCATGTTTTTACGATTTTCTCATTACCTATGTATTCTTTTTAAACAAAACTTATACAAGGTTAAAGACCACTATTTACTCTAAAAATTATGTCCTATTCATTTTTTCGTATAAGCAACCGTTACGGCACAGTGGCGCCGTAAACCTCATATATGCTTTGGCGGGCTCCAGTTTTTGTTTTTTTTTCGTCATCTGTTCGTTTTATTGATAAAGTACTTATGCAAAATAAAATAACACAGTGTAACCTACAAATTATGACTTATGCACATTTTACATTCTTTGCTCCCCAAAGCCACAGTGGTGGCCCAAAATAAATTTTTGCATATTTTCGCCACCTACATGCATTTTATTGCATTAATGCTACCTTAACAGCACAATATTTACCCTTAGGTGGTCGCTACGCAGTGGCGGATCCAGGGAGGGGTGATGGGGGTGATCACCTCCCCCCTCTCAAACCAAGTGATATTATATTCAAAGAATATAAAAATATTCATTTATTTTTATAGAAATTTAACCAATTGGCACCCCCCTCTTAACGATGCTGGATCCGCCACTGTCGCTAAAGCATAAAAAGTCATTCTTATAAAAATAATATTAATATAATATAAGTATTTCTATAAAAATAAATGAATATTTTTATAATCTTCAAATACAATATCACTTGGTTTAAGAGGGGTGGGGGTGATCGCCCCCATCACCCCTCCCTGGATCCGCCACTGCTTAGCGACCACTAGTCGCATAGGGGTGAATACTGTGCTATTAAGGTAGCATTAACGCAATAAAATGCGTGTAGGTGGCGAAAATATGAAAAAATTTATTTTGGGCCACCACTGTAGCTTTGGGGAGCAAAGAATGTAAAATTTGCATAGGTCATGATTTGTAGGTTACACTGTGTTGTTTTATTTTATATAAGTACTTTATCAATAAAACAAACAGATGACGAAAAAATAAACAAAAACTGGAGCCCGTCAAAGCATATATGAGGTTTACGGCGCCACTGTGCCGTAACGGTTGCTTAAACGAAAAAAATGAATAGGACCTAATTTTTAGAGTAAATAGTGGTCTTTAACCTTGTATAAGTTTTGTTTAAAAAAAATGAATAGGTAATGAGAAAATCGTAAAAACATGCTGGATAAGGTATAGGGGTAGTTTCTGCAGTATATTTTCAAGGATAGGGGTGGTTTGCGCAGGGATGTTGCAATAACCATATATATTTTTGAAAAGCACTATTGATGAAGCATATGCCCATATGGATCAAAAAGCATAAAACAAAAAAAAATTTTTTCAACCCCCCATTTTATTTACTGTTTTTGGCTACAGGGGTTGCACTAGGAAATCGCTTTTAGTGTCCATGCATGGGTAATAATAACTTGCACAAAATGATATATGAAGCGTATTAATGAAGGGCATTGTGTGTGAAGGATTCCAAGAAAATCACTTTATTTATTAATTCTTCTTTTTTTTTTTGGTGGTTCCGGGAAGAAAATGGGGGTGCATTATACAAATTTGTAAATAACACCAGTACATGGGTAATCGCTGAAAGTCTTTTTACTCTAGCATAAACGGTTCAGATGGTATAAAAAGGGGTTTTTTAAAATGTAACACCCTGTAATTAAAAAAAGGGCAATTACCCTTAAGTGAAACCTATACCAAAAAATCAATCGTCTATTTGTGAATAATCTCCGCAGTATTTCTTTTTAATTTCCGTTACAGTTAGGGAAAAATATATTTTTTTTAAAAACATCTTTTTTAAAAACTTGTCAACTTTGGGGCGCCACCCTTGCTAAACGGTGGTTGATAGAGAGATGCTGTCAGAAATAAATCGTAGAAAATTTAGTCCTCTTCATATTTCTATAAAAGAAATTTTTTGTAAAAGGTACAGGAAGGGCTACGTTCTGCAAAAACCATAAATTACCCCATTTAAAGGGGTGAAAAGGGGGGTTCCGGGGCGAAATTTTTTCAGAAAAAGTTAGTCTTATAATAAGCACCCCTTGATATGCCAGAAAAAAAATAAAACCGGACTTGTGTCCATTTTGCAAGGTTCAACCTCTGTTTCCTACACTAATTATATTAAATTAATAATTATATATTATATTAAACTATAAACCACCTAAAATAAACAACATGTACACTTACACCATTCCAAATCACCAAACAACTGCATCACACCAATCATACGAAGAGATTTGTACTACAACTGTGAACCCCAATTACAAGGTATAACGCCACCGTGTCCAGAGAATATTCATGGTGGATTGGAAAAAGTGTTGCCTTTTTAGAGATTTTAGAGTGTTTAGAGATGAACTTGGTACATTATGAGCGCACATCCGTGACTGACAGGTCTGAGTCTACAAATAAAATTATAAAGGAAAGAGCAGAGAGAAAGGACCGCAGTCACGAGCCTTATGTGTTTATTTGTGAACTTACTGTTGTATGTTGACAATTGTTAACAGAATTGTTGTGTGAGTGTTGTTGAAAAATCGATGTTGCTTTGATATAAACGCCCTGATTATACCAGTTGAATCAATGATGCATCGGATGTAGACGAAAAATTCATATCTAACAGATCTACTAAAATCCAGAGATGTACAAGTCAATTGGATGCAGTACAACCAGTGTAGAGAAGAAAAAAGGTACCACTTATTATGATACTAGGATAATTTGGCTATTGTGTAAATTTAAATAAATAATACCGTTAAGCAAATGTTAACATTTCTACTCATTCCAACGATAATATTACATTAAATAAAATTTTAGGAAGAATATTTCCAGTATTATTTGAAATACAAATATATGTCTCACAATTCTAATAAGTCTCAGACGATCTTAATCTAATTAATATTTAAACAGGTACAAAGTACTCAGTAGATAAATTATTATTTACAAAACATTCGTTTTGTTTAATAATTGATAAACGTTCATCCAAATTATTCAATTCATGGAAAAAGTAATAAATATTAAGAGTATTGTGGAAACTTTTGTACTATTAATTTTTAAATAATCTGAATACCAGGCAAAGACACTTTATATACTTGTACTGTTCCTTTTTATTTATTTAAACTTTATTCAGATGAACTAACTACATATATATTAAATAAGAAAAGATATTCTCGTTTTCTTTCTTCTGGGTTCTACAGAGTTCTTTAGGTAAAACAAGAAATTTAATTTGTATTTATAAATTTTGCTTAAGACTCAGATGGTTGGGTTATATTCTTCTTCTTCTTCTTATGCCACTCCTATCGGAGATTGGAAATCATCAAGACTATCCTGACCTTGTTTACAGCTGACCTAAAAAGTTCATTAGGTGGTGCAGCCAAACCACTCTCTCAAATCCCGCAACCAAGACATTCTTCTACGGCCTGGATTCCGTTTTGCTTCTATTTTTCCTTGCATTATATTTTGAAGTAATTCGGTTTTATATCCTCTCATCAGGTGACCCAGATATTCGAGTTTTGTTCATTTTATCGTTAACAAACGACTCTTTCAACCCAACTTATCTTCAGCATTCGATGGTAGCACCACATCTCGAAACTTTCAATACTTTTTATGTTGTTCTGTTTAAGAGTCCAGGCCTCTACACTGTATAATAGCGTGTTAAATACGTAGTCTCTTAGCTTTCTTAATCGTAGACCCTCTGTGTACTTGCTGTAGTTGTTGTAGCAAAAATATTATTTATCAAAGCTTTCTGATAATCAACAAAACATAATAACATGTCATACATCTTTATTTAAAACAAGCAAATATAGTTCATGCTGATTAAATTTACTGTGAAGCATACATAAGTATAATAAATCCAATTTTTTAAATTACTTAATTATAGTAAGTAGGTATATATTTTAAAACTTAACACAGCAGAAAAATGCTACTTTTTCAGCTATGACTCAACTGTCTTGCATTATGTAGGCAAAATTATGTAGAGTTTGAATTACATTTCTCAATGTAAACGCTATTACATTTAGTTTGTTTGCTTAACTGCAAGGAACTGCAAAAGCAAATAATTCAATGTGTTACTGCTAAATATATTTCTCAGTTGAAACAACTTCAAATACACTTCCCACTTTCAGAATATATAGGTTGTGTATTTTAATAAATAATGAATAAATTTCTATATTAAAAATGTTGGGGAATTAAGCATTTAGAATAATTTATCTTGTGTTGTAGCCAGATGTAGGTACTATAGTGCTCAAAAATATAACACTATACCATGATTTTTTGATAAATAATATCCTGTTTTTTTTAACAAAAAAAAAACTAATTTTCCAATAATATTATAGTCTCCTATTAGCTAACATGTATTTCATGACATTCCAAATAAGCAATGTGTTCAATTTGAGTGCTTGAAATAGCTATTTAGGCAATGCAAAGATTATCTTGAACTTGAAGAAAATGTATTACCACCAAGAATTATTTCAGGTTTGGAATCAAATTATAATCACATGGAACAGAATCTCGGGACTAAGATTTATGTGGTACTAGTTCAAAGGTCAAAAAACTTATTAAAGCAGTGCGGAAATTTCCTGTTCTGTAGGCTCAGAGTGATTTTTATTTATTTTTTATATATTTATTTAGTGGAAAAATAAGTAATTCTGTTCTATGTAAACTGCTCGTCAAAAGTTAGGGATATAGAAAATTATACTCATTTTCATAGTTGATTTTTTCGTGAACCGATTAAGGGATTCCGCTAATTTTATTTTTATTATTTTAGATTATTCTTTAGTATTTACAAAGTTGTGCAAAGATTTACTCAAACTTCTCTTTTGTACTTATACCGGGTGGAATAAAAGAAATGTTTTTCTTATGTTAACTTTGTGGCACCCTGTAGGGAAAACGAGGTACCTACAAATGTTAGTCTTGTATTTTGTGAACATTTTGTTTTTTGAACGTACCTGATATCTTTAGAAACAAAGAAGATAGGTGGTTTTACTCTTTAGCATGCGTTTTAACTGAAACAAAACTAAATTAACAAAAAAATATCAGTTAACAAAACTTTAAATAAAAACAGAAAGGCACATAAGGTAAACAGTTCTGATTTGACACCTATAAGAGTTATTTGTCGACCAGGTAAGTGGTATGCACAGCGCAACATAAGAGAGAGGAGATTGTTTAATGGAGGCTCTGTGACGTTTTGGGGTGGAATTTCCTTGAGAATAAGTACGGATTTCGTGTCTATGTGAGGCTCTTTAAATAGCGAGAGGTAGATTACACAGATTTTTTTTCTTTAAACACTCTAATTCACTATATGTAGAAAAAGCACTATATGTAGAAAATAATTTTCATCTTAGTGGTATGATAAGACATGGCTTCCTCACGTATCGCATGTAGTCAGTTAAAACACATTAAAGCCGTCTAGTTTTATTGTTATTAAAGATATCAGAGAAATTAAAAAAATTAAATATTCGCAAAATATGAGCCTACAACATAATATCGATGTATACCCATCTTTGAGCCTTTTCCTCCCTACAAGGTGTCTCAAACTTTTGTTTTGGTTAAAACATATGTTAAATTACAAAACCGTCTATTTTTTTGTTTCTAAAGATATCAAGGACATTCAAAAATCAAAATGTTCACAAAACATAAGACTACAATACGATTCTAATGTATGCTCGCATTTGTACCTGTTCCTCGTTACAGGGTGTCTCAAACTTAACATAAGAAAAACATTTCTTTTCTTCCACCCGGTATAACTACAAAACAAGAAATTTCAGTTAACCTTTGCACAACTGTGTAAATACTATAGAAAAATCAAAAATAATAAAAAAAATTAGCGTAATCTGTTAATCTGTTCACGAAAAAATCAACTATGAAAATGAACATAATTTTCTATATCCCTAACTTTTGACGAGCACTTTATTTTAATAAGAAAATATGTATACTGCGTACATTTCATACTTCGTGTATGCCTGCACAGATAATGTAATTTGGTTTATGAATAAAATAAATAAGAGTTACACTACTGTATTGTTGATAATAATAATAATAATAATAATAATAGAGTTTATTTGTAGCAAATAATAACATTATAAATAAACCCAGTTTCTCACTGAAGTTGTTTGTCACAAGGACTACAACTTGTGCGTGAGGGTTAAATTTTGATTATATTAAACTACATTAATTTAGCTTAAAGTTTACAAAAAGGAATCAAATATTTTCGCTCATCTGTCTTCAAATTTTGGCTCCTCTTCTCACTAATTCATTTACTGTTAAATTTTGTTTATGGGACCTTCGAAACTCTCATAAAATTTTTGTAAAAAGAAAAAAAAACATAAGTATACATATACGTATGTATGCACATACATAGTACATACAAGTATGTACTGTTATTATGTATAGGTATATGGTACATTTATTTCTACTAGCCACGAGTGATTGGTCATTAGATTATCCCTGTTATAGGAACGGAACATTTTTGTTTGGCACATACTTGCCATTTACTTCAGGAAAATATGCAAAAATAGACCATGTTCAGAACACTGAATAATCCAGGTATTCTGATAACTTTTTTTGGTAGACCTATAGAAAGAAAACCTATTTTTTATTTATTAACAGTTTACTGCAAAAACGCGATTTTTTAGATTTTTTGCACCCCATTAAAAAGCTAAATTGACATAAAATTATAAAATTTGCTTTTTCAGAACATTGAAAAGGCTTCAAAATTCTGATTTTAAAAAGTTAAAAAGTCAATTTGTTGCTTCACAAACTGCAAAATAAGCGAAAATTGTTATTTGTTAATAACTTTTATTAAAACTAACGTAGAAGTTTAATGTTTTACCCAAAGTGGGTTACTGGGGTACTTTAACCCGGGAGCAGTCGCATTCACTTCTGTCACTTAAGCAGTCACGCGTAGAGAAAAAATCTCACCATACGAATTTAAATACAAATTTAAAACAAATTTCTATTTTACAATATTTTTATTTACTTGTTTTGTTAAAAATATCTATTTCTAACAATTTTAAAGCTAATTGGTTCTCACCAAAGCCATAAACTCCACAAAAAAATAATAAAAAAAATTCCCACGCATTACTTACTACAATCTTCCTCGAGGCACCTACGAGTGGAAAGTTATGTTGCAAAATTTTTCATCAAGTTATCATGGAAAAGGATAGAATGCTAGATTTTTTCTAACGGCGCGACTGCTCCGGGGTTAAACACTTAAAAGTATAGGCCCATCCATTGACTAGTTTAAAAGTTAGGTATTCTCTTTGTTTATCCTAGAGACCCTTGTTTTGCAATACCATAAAAGAGACAAGAATGAAGATAGGGCAATTCTGCGTACCGTAATTTCGGGTGACTTTGACTCACTTTCGAAGTTTAAATGTAGATTTCAGTTTTTTGAATACATAAAAGTATGTTTCTTTATTTATGTGTATTTGAGTCTATAACTACTCTTTTGGAAAAATTACACGAAAACACAAAAAAAGCGCTTCCTGTATTATAAAAAAAATAAAAATATGGTGTGCAAAGTCACCCGCTAGTGTCGGGTGACTTTGTCTCAAGCTACATTTTATATTTATTCTCTGTGATTATTATTGTTCGGGCTAAAGTGACCCTACCAGATGAATCAGAAACAAACATTTTGTTAGGTGAAAAAAATTTATTTAAATTTCAAACAACGAAAAACTAAAACTAACATGAAACTTTACATAGGACCCTAGGTTAACAAAAAACATTATTTCTTAACAAAAAATGAACAATAAAACGATTTACAAGCTTTTTTTTAAATCTGGAAAGAAATATCGGTTATCTACAAGTTCCAATGGCTCAGTGAAATCAACATTAGCCAAGTGGTAGGATTTTCTTACGGAGACTTCGGGCCATTGCCATAAACTTCTTTCACCCAGTACCATTACTTGCACCCAACCGTAACAGTTATTACTACCTCTTACAAATCCATCGAATTTTCCTGGAAAGCTGTCAAAGTAGTCAGATACAATTACGAAGTCTCCAACTCCAATGGAAAGCTTATGTAGATCTTCATTATCCCTATAGCTCTCACTAAATGAAGAATTAGACGAAGTATCTGCAAGTTAATAAACCCTGCAGTTGTTACAAGGCTAAAAGCAAATTTAAAATCAGCATTTACTTACTTTAATTTAATATAGAAGCAACCAATGACCAAAATCCAACAATCAACAAACTGGGACAAAGTCACCCGAAAACCGTTAAATTTTGTAGCACCTTGCAAAATAATATCCGACCGTCTTACTGTCTATGTTTAGACTGAAATAACGATGCACGGAGGTTAAGAATTCACAGATTTTCAATATGCCACTATGCAATTAATCTTACTCTTGGAAGTATTATTGGTTGCCAACCAATTTTTGCAGTCAAAAAATCTTATGTGGAATGACCAAATTTTAGAAATTCGTTTTTTTCGTAACATAACAAGTATTAGCATAATTTATTAAAATTTTCAAACAGTTCATATGGTACTGATGGTGCGGTATAATGAAATTTACTTGATAATTTATTGTACAATTGCCCTAGTTGCTAAAATATATTTTTCCCAAAATGAGCCAAAGTCACCCTGGCGGGCCAAAGTCACCCGAAATTACGGTATGCCAAATAAAAGTAGAAGAGCGATACTATCAAAATGTATTAAAAAAAAGATAAAAAATATTTATTATAGTTAAAAATTCCGATGCCAAATTTTTGAAATTGTAGTTTATAAACATTTAGAATAACTTTAAAAATATTGTCCGTAGAAAAAATCTTTTTACATATTCGAAAATCTGGTGCTCGATACACTCAACATATTATATCCAGAACAAGGTGCCAGCCAAGGATATATACTGTCTTCATATTTATTTAATATATATGGGGAGCATATTATCAGAACAGCACTGGAAGCATGGGAAAAGGGTATCCCAATAAATACCTAAATAAAATAATAACGTGATTTTGTGCATTTGACCAGATATTTCACTTTAGACATGCCATAGCCTAATAAAAAAACCAGCAGTTTACAAAGAATTGTTGTTACAGCTCCCACAGCGAACCATGGCTGGTAAAAAATGCTTTTGTTGGTAGTACACCCATCTAATCTTCACGCAGAAAAAGTTTTCTCCCACCGTCCATGGTTTGCTCCTGGAGCTGTAGTTCTTATGAGTTGAAGATTTCATTTCAAATCGTTACACATACCATTCAAAGACCAAATGTGTGAAGCAAAGAATGAGCGGCATAGAGGCATAGACCCTTCCTAAAGCTAAATTAGCTGCTGTTGACCCTAAAACACTACCAGCCTCTTCTGCAGAACTGCTATCAGTCAGTCTCGAGTCTAGATCCAGTAGAAAAGTCAAAGCTAGCCCCATTTGTAGGCATTGAAAGAGTCTCATGACTGGCATGCAAATCCAGAACACTGGAAAGAGCTTGAGCTCGTTGTCTGACATTAGACAATTCATTTCCTAGGGCTCGTATGAACCGTAAACCAGGAACTGCGACTACTTCAGAACTGTTACTTGTTAAAAAGGCTGTTGTGCTGGGACCCTGAGTGTCATTGGCGGTGCTTGGTTTAGTGCTCCTGGCCTACCACAACACTTGATTTTGCTAATAACTGAACTATACAATCACACTACTGTAACAGTTAGAGTGCTTGATCATCATCATCATCAACAGCTATTCCATCCATCGTCGGAAGTAGGCCTCCCCTAGGTGTGTCCATTCATATCTGTTTGCTGTTTTTTGCATCCATTCATGGCCAGCTATTCGCTTGATGTCATCAGTCCATCTTGTTTGAGGTCTGCCTCTACTTCTTTTGCTTGCCCTTGGTCGCCACTCGAGAATTTGCTTTGTCCAACGGTTGTCTTCCATTCTTCTTATGTGTCCTGCCCAGTTCCATTTTAACATGGCAACCTTCTGGATCATATCTGTTACTTTTGATCGCCTTCTTATCTCTTCATTGGATTTGTGATCACTGAGCTTAATGTTGAGCATTCTCCGTTCCATAGCTCTCTGAGTCGCTTGGAGTTTGTGGACTATGCTGTTGTTAAAAGCCCAAGTTTCGGTTCTGTATGTCATGAGTGCTTGATACACTTTCAAAATATATTACATCCAGAACAAGGCGTCAGACAAGGATGTTTGTATACTGTCTTCACAATTATTTATTTTATATGGGGAGCATATTATGAGAAGAGCTCTTGAAGGATGGGTGAAGGGCATCCCAATAAATAATAATAAAATAATAATGTGATTTTGTGCATTTGACCAAAGACATTTCACTTAAGACATGTCTTAGCCTAATAAAGAACCAGCAGTTGACAAAATGTTGTTGTTAGTTCGTCTGAGTTAAAGAATCAAATCGATTACTTACCATTCAGAGACCAAATGTGTGAAGGCAAAGAATGAGCGGCATAGACCCTTCCTAAAGCTAAATTAGCAGCTGCTGACCCTAAAACACTACCAGCCTCTTCCGCAGAGCTGCTATCAGTCTCGGGGCTAGCTCCGGTAGAAACGTCAAAGCTAGCCCCATTTGTAGGCATTGAAAGAGTCTCATGACTGGCATGCAAATCCGGAACACTGGAGAGAGATCGAGCTCGTTGTCTGTCGTTAGACAATTCATTTCCTAGGGCTCGCATGAACCGAAAACCGGGCGCTGCGACCACTTCAGAACTGCTACTTGTTGAAAAAGCCCTTGTGCGGGGGCTTTGGGTGCCGTTTGCGGTGCTTGGTTTAGCGCCCATGACTTGCTACTTTTGTATTGTTATCACAATGTTGTAAAGGGTTTATTAAATTACATATTAATTTTTGAAGTCATACACATGTCATAAATTACACTCATTTTCATCCGATTTGACAGACGTCATCTCGAATTGTTTTCACTTAAGCCGAATGATATAATATATACGGAACGACAATGCTTAATTTTGAACAATATACAACTAGAGTTTACTAATAACCTTCACTTATTCACAGTTTATTGATATTATTGTTTTTAAACTCGAACGCGATAAAGAAAAGCATTGCAAAACATCTTGCCTAAATTGCTATCAAATTTGCAATATGATTGACAATGACAATGACAATTGTGACTTTGACATTTAGACTATACCTTAAAAATTTAGAATCACACTCAAAAAACTAATTTGCTTCGGTAAAGTCTGAACAAAAACTATGTTAGCAGCATGTAATCTAAATAAACGTTTTATTTTTAGATTATATAAATGTTTATTTTATATAACTATTATTTTCAAGTTTTTAAATATCTATATTTAAATGAAGCTGCGCCATCTATTGGTGTAAGATTGAAATAATGTTACGGATTTCTTTACGGTTAGTTACAACTGTTCATATTCATCAATAGATGGCAAAATGGTTACAAAAATTTGAGTAAAAATAATAATAATACATGGAGAAAAAAGCAAAGATTAGATAAAAAGTACTACTTATTCCAAAATATGCGATAAATAAATTTACTAAAATTACTAAAAGCCTAAAAATTACTGGCCACTATCTATTTGATATTACTTACGAAAGGAGTTGGAACTGGAAGACCGGGTACTGAATTCTGTTGGAAAAAAGGCTGATTTAGTCCAACGTCAACGTCTGAAGAACGCCCTACAAGAAGATGGCATTAGGCATTACTGCAGAAACTTTTATATTTGAGGACAAGCATGCTGCTTTGATTTCGTCAATTTCGAAAGTTTCTTGCGATGTGGCCAAAGTTCCGGTGATATAGAAAACAAGGTTTCTGGTGACATCTCCACTCCAAAGTCTCAACAAAGTCTCTCGTGATATCACATCTCAGGAAAGCAAAGTTTCTGCTTACACCTCATCAGAAATCTCTAAGGTCACCTCTGACTTCAACGACAACGACAAGACATTGTTGTTAAAAACCAAGTTTACTGCGTTTGAAGAAAAGGTGAAAGACAATGAGCCCAAATGCAACTTGGAGCCATGGCCGATATTTGAAGGGAGTGGACGTTCCATTCGTGTTAAGGTTCCAACTTTCGACGGAAAATCCTCATACAACAACTAAGGTATGTGCAGGTAATAACGCCAGCTTGGTAATATCGCCAACTCGTGATTTCTCAGAAAGTACGTTTGCTAAATAATCAATGGTAACATGGATATGTTCCTCACGTGATCACGTGATCATATTTGCGATGACCTTAGATTCGCCAGCGGTGTTTAGGACACTTGAGTATCAGTGTTTTACTGTAGATAGAGTACCGTTTATAATTTTTCCACCTACCTCTACCGAAAGTATACTTTTCCGGACCTGATTGTAGGGAGCAAAGTTGTACTTTTCCTCCCTAGGCAGGAAAAGTAAAAGTGACGTCATGGTGTTTCATTTATGAAATATAACTTATTGACGCCCTGTACAATATCTAATTTCTATTATACGTAAGTATCTATACATTTTAACGTTTATTTATAAAACACCCTGTATTTTGCAGAATGATAAAAAACAGTAAATTGTTATTTTGATTTAACAATGTTTACATTAATAATTTGACTTATATTTGACAGTTGACAGTTATATTGTACCTACTTGTTAGTTTTAGTTCTAATAAAATTTTGTTGGTTAGTTACATAAATAAATTAAGTAAAAATGAAAAAATTACTTGTTATTTAAGGAAGGCGGAAAAACCATATGTATAACATGGGAGTAAAGTGCCTTTTCCTCCCTTGAATGATTACTGCCCTCCGCTACGCGTCGGGCAGTAAACTTCATTCTCGGGAGGAAAAGTAGCACTTTCCTCCCTTGTTATGTAAATAGCTACTACATCTTTTGTGTTTATTAGATTGGAGCGGCGTTATTGATGAGTAATATTATTTGATTTCAGTGATTTGTACTTTGTTTCCTAAGCAATATCTAAAATGATGCATTCAGATTTTTAAGATAGTTTTGCTTATCTTTGAAAACCAAATTACAAACAATTTATGTGCATGTCAGTAATATAGCCAAGTCCAATGGATGGTAATAACGCCTTGGCGCTACCATCCCTACTTGGAGAAGGTTGCCTTGGCAACCTTCTCCAGATACGTCGAAGGTTGGAAAAATTAACAAGCGCTCTACCGTAGAGTCATCGACAAGCAACAGTGATTCTGATGATATAGATAGAGTTAAGTGAGATGGAACCATCAGATGAAGGAATATATGACACTTCATTTTCAGATATGCTAACCACTCCAGATTATGGTACAAAAATTTTATTGTTCTTAAATACTTACTTATTGTTATTTTTCAACAAATATATCATTTTGAAGTATATTGTTCAATTGTTAGACCGTATTTTGCATTCGAAAAAATAGGTTGGCGATATTGCCAACGAGGGTTGGAAATATCGCCAAAGATGACTTTTTTTAAAATTGTCCAGTAAATGTGTAAAAAATACGCAAGTTATTATTTTAGTTCATTCTACGTAATTTCAAGTAGTTCATTGAATAGCTCACGTTGTGACATCTTTTTTAATATGACCCACTATCCAATAAAAAAATTCTAAACCTTAACTTGGCGATATTACCTTCAGATACCTTACATAAAACAGTTCGAATTAGCTGCAAAAGTGAACAGAGCTGCGACCAGTACCGGCGCTAGGGTATAAGGCGCTTGCCTGCAAAACTGGCATAGGCGCCCTTCGGTTTCTTTTACATTAGTATTTTGTATAGCACCAGCAGAAAAAGTTCATTTTGGTGCCCCCCGGGGCGCCCGCCTGCAATGCATCCCTTGCAGGCCCGTTATCGCCGGCCCTGGCTGCGACTCGGAACTTTTTCAAAGACCATCTCATACTCATAGTTTCCTTGACATGTCCTGAACATTTATTGTGAACTATCTTCACGATATTTTTGCTCCCTAGGGCCTATTACGTTCTATAGTATTTCCAGCTGGTGAGCTTCTTGATTTATGTTTTTTACTTGAACTTCGCACGTGTCCCCTTTCCGCACAACTACTTACATTACAGCAATGTATGCTCCTTTTCTTCGCATGCCCCTTCATTTTCTTGGATGTAATGCCTTTCATCATATTATAACGAGCTAGTCCAGTTTGTCTTAATCGTTTTCCTCTTTTACGGTCCTAACTTTACTGATTAACTGATTTCACAAATAAACATTGCTTTTCGCTTAAATTCAATGTTTAAACAAGTACTTAATTGGACTTCGTAAGTCCTAGGTTTTCACCCAAAGTAATCGAAAGTTGAACTGGAAGTCGATATTTGAAGTCTTCGTGTAACTTTGCGTCGATTGATATACATAGGTACGATTTTAATACTAATTTTGAATCATTTTACTAACTTTGGATCATTGTTTAATCAGAAATGACTTCAAAACCGGAATTAAAGATTCAAACTCAACTTTTCAATACGCTTCAATTAATATGTGTGCAGTCAAATGTGTCGGTGCACCCTGTATTGGAGTTCTACTATGATAACGTGGAACACCAAGTACCGAGTTCCGAGTGCGCAGATAGTCATGTGTTTCAAGGCCAATCTCTCATTTTGAGTTGATGATTCGTTATCTGACTCGATAAAGATAAGAAGTAGTTTCTCATCTTTAATACTATCCTTGGGTTATAATCTTTCATTCCACACCTCATTTGTCATTATATCTATATTAATAACGGAGGAGTTGTAGTCGCGGACGGACAGACAGTCATGAAATCGGAAGTATATATTTGTTCTCGTCTTGCGAAGGCGCGTCGAATAGTATATCACCTGTACTATTTCGGTGACTTTAAAACAGAACTTATGGTCGCATTTTTAAAACCGGAAGTCCTAGGTCAAATTTTTCACCTTAAGTACCATCTCTGGATTATATAAGCTTTCATTCGACACCTCATTTGTCATTCTACCTGGTATAGTGACGGAGGAATTATATTCGCGGTCGGACTGACAGACGGACAGAAAGCCTAGGTAAAATTTCTCACCTTTAGTACCATCCTTGGATTTTAAGCTTTCATTTGACACCTCATTTGTCATTCTACCTGGTATAATGACGGAGGAGTTGTATTCGCGGTCGGATGGACAGACAGCCTAGGTCAAATTTCTCATCTTTAATACCATGTATTAAACCCATTCTTGGGTTATAAGCTTTCATTCGACACCTCATTTGTTATTCTACCTGGTATAATGACGGAGGAGTTATATTCGCGGTCGGGCGGACAGACGGGCAGACAGCATATACATTATTTTTTGTCTCAATTAATTTAATTTAAAAAAACTTTTTTGGGCGCCCTGTGTAAATAATTATGTTAATGTTAATATTACTGAATAGAAAATTAAATATCCTTTCAAATGAGCTATGAAACGACCCCTAGTCTCATTTAAAAATCATCGATTACGTCATCACGCCCAGATGGATGACGTCACTAGCATGATACGTATGCCAAAAAATCATAATTTAGAAATAAAAATCGAACTGTTTCGAAATGTCTCTCCAAAATTATTGCCCATTCTCGAAAAAATAAATTTATTTCAACCTAAACGTCCTCACTGTATATGTGCACATGATGTACATTTATGGTAGGGGTAGGGGAGCCCAAGCGGGGATTTTTGAAGTTACTCGAGCGCGTCAGAAAATCACATGGGGAGAAACCTTGTACCCTGTAAATGTACTCCTACCATATATTGGATCTTAATACAGGGGAGTTCGTTAAGGGGGTTCAAAAAAATATATCCTTAGAAAAACACGAAATAGTCAGATTAAGCTAAGGTAAGTGTACATGCAGAACAGTGTATATTTCAAAAATCTGACGGTTTGAGTGGGGCATAAGGAAACGGCTTAAGGGGAAAGGCGCAAAACGTCGCCTGTAAAAATTTTCAATGTGGTTTAAATGTATTCATTTTTTTTAATCCTGAGAAAGCTAATAAGTATTTTTGAAAAATTTAAATGCAGAATGAAAGATTACGTTATTACCGAGGCACGAAAGTTCCTTAGAATAAATAAAAAGTTCCTGTTGAATGAAATATTAGCAATGAAAAATCACACTAAATTTTTTCTTTTATTTTCACCCATGTAACTTTATAAATAAACATTACAGAAGTTTTCAGGGATTTCGGCTCTCAGTAATAATGTAATCTTTCATTCTGCGTTTATATTTTTAAAAATATGTATTAATTTTTTCAGAATTCGAAAAAAATTATTACATTTAAAACACATTGAATTTTTTGACAGGCGACATTTTGCGCCTTTTCCCTTAAGCATAAATGGAGCGGGGCATAAGTCACGAAGTTTCACAAGAAAACACGACCCCCCACGGAGATTGGGTGGAGGTTACTTTAAAAACTTAAAATAGGAGCCCCCATTTTTTTATTGCAGATTTGGTTTCCTTGCGTAAAAATAAGTAACTTTTATTCAAAACATTCTTTAGAATTAACGATTGTTGAAAATGTAAAAATAAATTAAAAAAATTGAAAGTCGCCACTTAAATCACTCTCTTTTATTTTTATTCTCTTTTATTTTCACCCCTGGAACTTATTAAAATAAACATTATAGAAGTTTTCAGTGACTTTTGGCCCTCGGTAATAATGTAATATTTCATTCTGCGTTAAAATTTTTCAAAAATATTTATTAGTTTTCTGAGGATCCGAAAAAAATGAATATCTACATTTAAAACACATTGAACATTTTGATAGGCGACGTTTTGCGCCTATGCCTTTAAATGGAAAACTTAACTTAACTTTTTTCGGTTTTAGGATTTAATCTTCACAACCTAGTAGGTCCCCAGAATGCTCCAGTAACTGCAAATTTAGCATACCTTCCTCCCCTATTATATTACTGTTCACCGCAAGGTTGCTATACGAGTCTCGATTACGCTAAATATTATTTCGGGCCCATGCAAATAAATACGAGCATGCCTTGTAAATAATTATGTAGTAATGCGTCTTGTGTAGTGGTAAATTTTCCTCATTTTCTTATTGGATGGTAGTTTTTCTATTTCTACTATTGCTTATTTAGACTTAGGCAAAAATGCAAAAATTTACAATTTTGCATATATTTATACAGGGTATCCCGAAAAAATTGGTCATAAATTATACCACACATTCTGGGGTCAAAAATAGTTCGACTGAACCTAACTTACTTTAGTACAAATGTGCTCATAAAAAAAGTTACAGCCCTTTGAAGTTACAAAATGGAAATTTATTTTTTTTTTCAATATATCGAAAACCATTAGAGATATTTGATTGAAAATGGACATGTATCATTCTTATGGCAGGAATATCTTAAAACAAAATTATAGTGAAATTTGTCCACGCTAAAAAAATTTTATCGGGGTTTTGTTCCCTTAAATCCCCCCAAACTTTTGTGTACGTTAAAATTAATTCATTGTTGTGGTACCATTAGTTAAACAAAACGTTTTTAAAACTTTTTTGCCTCTTAGTATTTTTTCGATAAGCCAGTTTTTATCGAGATGCTCCTTATTTTTTAATATGTTTACATAAAAATTTTATGGGGGTTTTGTTCCTTTAAACCCCCAAATGTTTGTGTACGTTCCAATTAAACTATTATTGCGGTACCATTAATTAAACACAGTGTTTTTAAACTTTTTTGCCTCTTAGTTTTTTTTTGATAAGTCACCTTTTATCAAGATGGGGCTTCTTTTTAAAAATATACCTAAAAATATAAATTATAAATACATTTTCAGATTATTACCAGGTTTCTATAATCGTACTTAACCATATACAAAAATGTGGTGGATTCGACAAATATTCAAAATATCTCGATAAACACTGGCTTATCGAAAAAGTACTAAGAGGCAAAAAAGTTTTAAAAACATTGTGTTTAACTAATGGTGCCACAATAATAATTTAAGTGGAACGCACACCAGTTTGGGGGGATTTAACGGAACAAACTCCCCATAAAATTTTTATGGGGTGCACAAATTTCACTTTAATTTTTTGTTAAGATGTTGCTGCCCTAAGAATGCCACATGTCCATTTTCAATAAAAAATCTCTAAGAGTTTTCGATATATGAAAATAAAACGATTTTCATTTTGTAACTTCAAAGGGTTGTAACTTTTTTTGTGTGCACTATTGTATATAGGTAAGTCAGGTTTAATCAACCTATTTTTGACCCCAGAATCTATGATATAATTTATGACCAATCTTTTCGGGACACCCTGTATAAACGTGCATAAAGTGCATATAATTTGCAATTTTGGTTGTAACTACATATTATACATAGGTATCTTTTTATATTCAGGTATTCTTGGTATTAAAATTTTTGGTATTAGAATTGTAGTAACTAATAAAAGATACCGGATTATACATAGTTTTGGCACGTTTTGTGCCAGGTTATAATGTAACATCCGCCAGTTTATATCTCTAGGTAAAATTTTTTATTTTGACGGTCCATTTCACTTTTGTTGTAAAATAAACCGTGAACAAGAAGTGTCTTTGTAATTTTGAATTATGCTTTAAAAATGCCGAAAATAAACAGTTCAGTGCCATTCATAAAATCAAACTGTAGCTTTGTTTAGAAAACTATTACCCAATTATTAGAATTGAATCTTCCAAATTATCATTGTTAGACATTACATTTTTAATGAAAGAATTTTAATCATTGGGACAAAACATTAAGAGTAATACCAAAGAAAATAGACCTTCTAGTATAGAGAGAGTATATTCTTTGGTAATACTAATACCGTCTAATACATAGGTATTGGGAAGGAAATTTTCCAAAAATTTAAAGCAACCATGGAAATAAACAGTGGTTACCAGGTTCTTTCTGAAGCGGTTCAAGTAGGTACTATCTGGGACATTTTCCGAACCACTTAATTTAGAGCCAACTATTATAGTAAATTTGAAAAAAAAAATTAAATTGCAAATAAAAAATATTGTAAATATTGTTTTTATTGCATGCATATTTTCTAGATAAATATGCATATTTTTGAGTAAAATACTGCATATTTATGCGCATATTTCATACTTTTTTATTTGCATATTTGCCTAAGTCAACTTATGATGGTATTTGTCCCATTTATTTTTACTTAAAATATTTTGCACATTATCAAATTTTTCTTTTGTCATTGCATACTTTAGAGTTTAAATAAAATTATTACAGTCAGAAATTCATTTAGGTAAATAATCAATATACAATCATTTTTTGCATTAACTGTTTTTTTTACCCGGTATGAAAAGAAATTTTAAACGAATATTAACGTCGTCCTCATCCCTGCGCACATCCCTAAATCAATACTCGCCCCCATGCGCAACTACAGAATCGTTGAACCCAGAAGTCGATGGCATATCTCTCTATTCAAGAATAAAAAAACTTAAAATTTTCTTTTTACAAGCAGTAACGCGAAGTGTCCATACTAAATGTAGTGACAAACATTGAGCCGTATCCTACAACTTCCACATCAATATGGAGGAGGAAAACTCCGATGGTCCCGTTTACGAAAAACTGGGCAAAAATAGAAGGGACGATGCTTTTACAAGAGCAGAAGTTTTGAACGAGTTGTCACCTCCAGTGGACAAGTACAACCTCATTTATTTGTCGTTTATGAGTGGAGGCATTGGATTTCTCTTACCTTATAATAGGTAAGTGTGGAAAATGGTTTATTTGTAATGTTTTTCCATGTTTCATAACCCCTTGACCTTTCTTACGAACCGAAACATTGTGTATTGTGTAACCAAAGCGCATCCGCAGGGTTTACAACAGGTGAAATGTTTCATTTTGTTTTTGGTAATTATACTCCAATCTTTCGAAAGCAAGTCTTTGAGAGCAAAAATAAGATATTACCTCCAATTTATATCTGATTTTGATGCAATTTTGGAAACAAGCTCTACTTTCCTTCTAATTCAAAGACTATCCTATGCCGATATATGTTTATTTGTTGAGCTATTCGCTACATAAATTGTAAATATCAAGTAAATTGATGAGCAGGGAATTCGAAGCCAAATACCCTCTTGACTGCACTAAGTGTTTCATTTCGGTTTTGGCAATTAGGCGTAGCCTCAGATGATTAATGACCGACTGTCGTATATAAGTACAATACTTTTAGTTTTTTATTTAATTTTAATATTATTGTTATTTTTATGTTTTAGTATATTTCCCACGCATACCTATTAGTACTTATGATATGTATAATTATTTTATTGTTGAATGTTAATTTCTCTAAAGTAACGGACGACTTTTTTACTTACCTGATTCGTTTCATTATCCGGTGATTTCCTATGTTAATTTTAATATTAGAATATACATTAAGCCATTATAGTCCAGGGTAATAAGGTTTTTTCTATGACACTTCAACAGCCAGGGTACTGAAACGTTTTTTCGACAGGTACCTAATACCTATAAGAACAAATTGTAACTATTTCCTGCGTAGGATATGGCGACCATTTTTATTTATAGATAATTAGTGTCAAAAACGGCCTTTTCTCCTATTTTTTTTTTCAAATCAATGAAAAACAGAGAAACTTATGGTTTTTTTAGTACAAACATCTTCGAGAGCATGATAAAAGCTTTAAAATGGCTCATTACAAAGTTTGATATACTCATCTATTACAACTCACTGTTGTAAAAAATAGTGTACAGCTTTGAAAATTTCTTCAAATGAGGGTTCTTTGGTGCTTAATATGTGACAAAAATTTCAAATTTTATTGTTTTTTAAATTCAAATTATTTATCACAGAGAGCTTTTTTTGCAATACCATAAGTCAGAAAAAATGATGAACCATTCTACAGGTGTCAGGTGAAAGAGCATGAGCCAATTTTTTAAACTGGTTTAAAAAAAAAGTAAATAAAAAATGCATTTATTAGTAATAAATAATTTTGCAAAAGTATCGTAAATGTTTCCTTATAAACTTTTTATTTTTTTATATAATAAATAATATATATTTATTATCTACAATTTTTTATCAATTATTATATAGATAATATTACTTGGTAGTTGTGCACCTAAAACACGGTAAAAAAAGATTTTTTTTGAAAAAAGGTATTCAAAAAGTTTACAAGGAAAAATTGACGATACTTTTGCATAATTATTTATTACTAATAAATGCATTTTTTATTCCCTCTTTTTAAACCGATTTGAAAATTTAGCTCATGCTCTTTCATGTGACACCTGTATAATGGTTCTAACATCAGTTTTTCTGACTTATGTTATAACAAAAAAAAGCTCGCTGGGATAAACAATTTGAACAAAATTTAAACAATTGAATGAATCGCGTTGAAGTTTTTGTCACATATTAAGCACCAAAGAACCCCCATCTGACAAAAATTTCAAAAAACAGTAAAATCCTTTATATTTAAAATCCCTAAAAACGGCTACATCACGATCACATAACTAGTTTTCGATTGGTTTACCAATCATCATCAGTGCTTACCTAAAATGAATATAACCTGGTAAAATAATGCAAAGATTTTAAAATTTTGACTACGGTTAAGAAAAGTTGTAGGTTATACTCACGTGAAATTTACATGATATCCACCAAGATATAATTTTATAAAAATATGTAGGTCAAAGCCCTATACAAGTAATCCGTCAAGGAAACATGGGTGGAAAATGCTAACTTAAGCATGGATGTTTAAAGTATTTTACTAATATGCCCCAGGTAATTAGCATATTAGTAAAATAGGTACTATATATACACATTTAGCCTAATAAAATAAAAAAAAAGTCAAAATGTAAATTCGTACAGGTTAAAACAAATTTTATATCAAAGTTTGGGTGGGCACAAAAGATATTTTCAAGAAAGTATCCAAATCATACAAGGGGATCATTGTTTAAATAAGTAATTAAAAAGGGGTCATTTTTGCAAAAAAAAATACTTTTTTAACTGCTGAGGTAATTCACTTATAAATGAAGGTCTATGGGATTTTTTTCTACAAAGTTGAAGGGTAAATCTTTCACATAAGACTTACTAAATTAAATTTGACCCCCTATTTATTTAAATAATTGTATATAAATCTTAAAAAAACAAATTCGCAAAAAATTATTTTTAGCGTTTAAATAAGCACTATAAAATATCTTATTTTACAGACTAAGTTGCGCTATGTTACTAGTATTAAGCAAAAAAATTGGTCAAAAAATATTTAATATTTTTTTAGATATTGAATTTGCTTATTAAATGTTACTATATTTTCAATTGCAAAAACGCGGTTGTTGCCAAAAAAATATTCACCTGCTTAAGATCTCATTATTTTCATTTTTATGTATATTTTCGATAATTGTATGGATAAATTCAAATTTCAATTAAACTCCCCCCTAAAATGTCATTTGAAAATTATTCAAATTTGTTTATAATTTGTTTTTTTAATAACGTCGCGGGGATTAAGTATTTTAAAATTCCGTTTCGATAATTGGGTTCCTGGGAATTTTTTACTAATTAACACAATTTTTTTGTCTTTTTTTCTTCTTGTTTTTTTCCTTGGAGTTATATTACTACGGGCGCTTTTAGGGTTAAATTTTATTAAGAATGTCGAATCTCTGAGATGTAGATTGTAGACCTAAAAATATTAAGATTTAACTAAAATCTCTTAAATAAAATGTGACTACTTACTGAGTTACGGGGTGTTTTATTTAAAAATTATTGTTACCAAGTACTTTAAAACTATTTAACGTATCCTTATCATACTTGGCAGAAAGTGTGGCTATTATACACCCTACTAAATTGTGATTAATAAACGTTTCTAACTAGTGCCAGAGGCGTACGACAGGGGATAGTGAATGATTGACCTTTCCCAAATTCTACGCCACTGAGTGAATTACTATTTTAGCGAAATTTTTCGATTGTCCAATACTTTGTATGTAAATAACTTTATTGGTATCGATAAAGTCATCGGTTTGAGAGATATTGGAAGTTTAAAATGAATGAATGAATGAATCAAAATAACTATGCCGTTTCATTTTTAACGTCCAATATCTCGAAAACTAATGACTTAATCGTTACCAGTAAAGAGTATATTATTTACATAGAAAGTATTGGAGAATAGAAAAATTTCGCTAAAATAGTAATTCCCTCAGTGGCGTATAATTTGGAAAGGGTCAACCATTAACTATCCCCTGTCGTACGCCTCTGGTAGTAGCTAGAAACTTTTATTTATCACAATTTAGTAGACTGTACAGTACCCACACTTTCTGACAAGTATGATAAGGATACGTCAAATAGTTTGAAAGTACTTGGTAAAAATAATTTTTAATTTTTAAATAAAACACCCTGTAACTCAGTAACCAGCCACATTTTATTTAAGTCATTTTAGACCAATCTTAATATTTTTAGGTCTAGAATCTATAACTTAGAGATTCGACATATTTAATGAAACTTAACCCTAAAAGGGCCCGTGGTAATATAAGTCCAAGAAAAAAAAAAGAAGAGGAAAAAAGGCAAAAAAATTTGTTAATTAGTGAAAAATTACCAGGAACCCAGTTATCGAAACGGCATTTCAAAATATTTAATCCCCGCGACATTATTAAAAAAACAAATTATAAACAAATTTGAATAATTTTCAAATGCCATTTCAGGGGGAAGTTTAATTGAAATTTGAATATATCAATACATTTATCGAAAATATACATAAAATAAAAATAATAAGATTTAATACAGGTGAATATTTCTTTGGCAACAACCGCGTTTTTGCAATTGAAAATAGAGTAACATTTAATAAACAAATTCAATATCTCAAAAAATAATAAATATTTTTGGACCAATTTTTTTTTATTAATACTGATAACGTATTGCAACATCTCCTGTAAAATAAGATATTTTATAGTGCTTATTTAAAACACTAAAAATAATTTTTTGCAAATCTGTTTTTAAAGTTTCATGTATAATTATTTAAATAAATAGGGGGTCAAATTTAATTTAGTAAGTATTATGTGAAAGATTTACCCTTCAACTTTGCAAAAAATAATCCTATAGACCTTCATTAGTAATTGAATGGCCTCAGCAGTTAAAAAAGTAATTTTTTTGCAAAAATGACCCCTTTTTAATTATTTAAACAATGATCCCCTTGTGTGATTTACTGATTTGGATACTTTCTTGAAAATATCTTTTGTACCCACCTAAACTTTGATATAAAATTTGTTTCAACCTGTACGAATTTACATTTTGATTTACATGTAGTGAAATTTTATTTTACTAGACTAATTGTGTATAAGTGTGTGTTGGGTAGTTTGAAAAGGGCATTTTTTGTAATTTAATATAAAATTTAAAAGTCATTTGCTTTCCTGACAAAATTATATCAATCTTTCACCTTTATATACAGGGTGTAACGAAAATACAGGTCATAAATTATATCACATATTCTTAGACCAAAAATAGTTCGAATGAACCTAATTTACCTTAGTACAAATGTGCACATAAAACAAGTTACAGCCCTTTGAAGTTACAAAATGAAAATTGATTTTTTTGAATATATCGAAAACTATTAGAGATTAGAGTTTTTGTATTGAAAATGGACATGTGGCATTCTTGTAGCAGGAACATCTTAAAAAAGAAATATAGTGAAATTTGTGCACTCCATAAATATTTTATGGGGGTTTTGTTCCCTTAAACCCCCCCAAACTTTTGTGTACGTTCCAATTAAATTATTATTGTGGTACCCTTAGTTAAACTGAATTTTTCTAAAACTTTTTTGCCTCCTAGTATTTTTTCGATAAGGCAGTTTTTATCGAGTTGCGGCTTCTTTTTTAATATGTTTACATAAAAATTGTATGGGGGTTTTGTTCCTTTAAACCCCCCAAATTTTTGTGTATGTTCCAATTAAACTTTTACTGTGGTACCATTAGTTAAACACAGTGTTTTAAAAACTTTTTTGCCTCTTTGTATTTTTTCGAGAAGGTACGTTTTATCGAGATATTACTTCTTTTTTAATATGGTTCAAAATATACCTAAAAATGTAAATCATAAATAAATTTTCATATTATTATATTACCAAGTCTCCATAATCGTACTTAGCCATATACAAATATGTGGTGGATTTGACAAATATTCAAAATATCTCAATAAAAACTGACTTTTCGAAAAAGTACCAAGAGGCAAAACAGTTTTTAAAACATTGTGTTTAACTAATGGTACTACAATTATAATTAAATTGGAACGTACACAAAAGTTTGGGGGAGTTTAAAGGAACAAAACCCCCATAAAATTTTTATGGGGTGTCCAAATTTCACTATAATTTTTTCTTAAGATACTACAACCATAAGAATGCCACATATCTATTTTCAATAAAAGATCTCTAATAGAATAGAATAGAAATATGCTTTATTGCCACTGAAAATTTTTACAATTTTATGGACAAAGCTTACATACAGTCAAAAGAAAAACATAATATAAATAACAAATAACAACTACAATTTACTAAAATTAGATAAATCGTCAACAATGTACAGTATAAGATATAAAAGCCAAGACAAAAACAATTTATTGCAAAACATATATAAATTGCAAATTGAACATACAACAAATAAAATAAAATAGGTACAACATAAGGAACTGACAAGTTTATGCTACTGCGCATGGAACCCAATTTTCTTAGTTATTCATTAAGAAATTCTTCTATTGAATAATATGGTCTTTTGGATAGATAGGCTTTTGTCATTTTTCGGAACTTAGGGAAAGATGTTGCAGGTTTAAATTGTAACGGAAGATGATTCTACAGTTTCTTTGCGGAATATAATATAGATTTCTTTACTAACTCAGTGGATGGAATCGGTAAATAAATATCAAATATTGAATTTCTGGTGGAGTAAAGATGATTGGGCCTTGATGGAAAGACATGAAGGTGTTTACGAATTAAACAAACCGTTTCTAGAATATATAAAGATGGAAGTGTTAAAATTTCGTGATCTCTGAAGTAACTTCTGCAATGTGTAGATCTTCTGAGGCCAAACAAATATCTTATTGCTCTTTTTTGCAATCTAAAAATGACATCAAATTGAGCAGCTGTACTAGAACCCCAAAAAGGAAGACCATATCGAAGATGCGACTCGAACAACGAAAAATATGTTATTTTAGAAGATGCTAAATTGAGTTCCCTTGAGACAGATCGTATTGCATAGCAAGCTGAGGCGAGTTTCTTACTTAACGAATCGATATGAAGGGACCATTTGAGGTTGCTGTCTAAAAAAATACCAAGAAATTTTACAGAATCAACGGTACTGATCTGGCTGTTATGAAGTGGCAAAGGTTGAAGAGCTCCTTTATAGGATAATGCTACTGTTTTATTTACGTTAAAAGAGAGTAAATTAGAGTCAGACCAGGTCTTTATCGTCAGTAGATCCGAAGTTATAGTTTCATGAAGAGATGCAATAGTTGAGTTGCTCCAAGTGATACTGGTATCATCAGCAAAAAGAAAAATTTTCCCATTGATTTTTAAATTAGTAATGTCATTTATAAAGATAAGGAACAGTATAGGACCCAATACTGAACCTTGTGGTACTCCACAGACGATGTTTTTGAGACTAGAGTCAGTATCATTTGCTCTAACTAGTTGTTTCCGATTATTCAAGTAGGATTGGAACCAATTCAAAGAAATACCTCGAATTCCATAGAAATTTAGTTTTGTAATCAAGATGTCGTGATTTACACAATCAAAAGCTTTGGCATAGTCGCAGAAAACAGTGGCAGTATAAAGATTATTGTTTAGTGCTTGGTAAACCTCATGTAGTACAGAAAACATGGCATCAGTGGTACATTTATTTGTTAAAAAGCCGAACTGATTTTGTGATAAAATGTTGTTATCAACGATAAAGGACATAAGTCGAGTTTTAATGAGTCTCTCAATAATTTTGGAGAGTACCGGTAGTAAGGCAATAGGTCTATAGTTGCAGGCATCAGATTTTTCGCCACCCTTATGAAGAGGAATAATAATGGCTGTCTTTAGGCACTCTGGAAATTTACCTTTTTCGAAGGAATCATTAATTAGTGAGAGGAGGATTTCCAACACATTTTCTGTGAGATTAGAGAAAATTTTTATAGATAGTCCATCAGTACTACAGGATGATTTGCTTTTGATACAATTGATTGTTTGGATAAGTTCAGAGTTATCGACTGGTCGCAAAAAGAATGAATTCGAGACCTGTCTTGAGTTAGGAAGATAGGAAATAGGATCTTGTTGCGGCAAAATTGTTGATGTTATATTTTTACTCACATTAACGAAGTAGTCGTTTAGACTTTCAGGATTTGGAAGGGAAAATGATTGAGCTGTGTGAGTTTTATTTCGAAGATCGTTTATTATAGACCAAGTCTCTTTTGCAACACTTTTAGAGCTTCCCAGACGATTTTGATAATAGGCTTTTTTAGCTGAACTGACAAGTTTTAGATATGTTGTCCTGTACTTCATGATATATTCAGTGACAGCAACATTGGTAGTAAATTTCTTGATGTATAGTAGTGAACGCATATTCTTTTCGATAGTTTTCGATATATTGGAAAAAATCGATTTTCATTTTGTAACTTCAAAGGGCTGTAACTTTTTTTATGTGCAGATTTGTACTAAGGTAAATTAGGTTCAATTGAACTATTTTTGGTCCCAGAATATGTGATTAAATTTATGACCTGTATTTTTGTTACACCCTGTATAATGGATTTCTACGGCTGTCGCCACCTCTCCATACAAAGCTTAAAATTTTTTCTATCGTAACACATATATCTTCATCTAATTGCCTCGAATCCATTGCCTCCTGAATATTGTCCCTCCAGCTTCTCCGTGGTCGTCCTCTTTTTCTTGATCCGCTCCGTGACCGAACCATGTCAGCTGTCTCTTTTCAATATCGTCTATTATTGTTTTTCCACCTTCATATGTTCTCTAATTGTTTCGTTTCTTACATGTTCTAATCTGGAAACCTGACAACATCTCCTCAAAAAGTCCATTTCTGTACTAAGTAGCTTCTTTTTTATTTCTTGCACTTATGTCCCAAACTTCTGCACCGTAGATTGTAGTGCTCTTCATTATACTTTCAAATAGTCTTCTCTTTGTTTCCTTCTTGATATCTTTGCCCATAAAATTGAATTGAGGGATCTAGTGATGCTTCTACCTTTATCGATCCTATGTTGTATTTCATCTTCACTATTTCCTCGTTTGTTAAATATAGCTCCCAAATATTTGCATTGTTTCACACCAACAATATTTCCTTGTTCCAATGGTAGGTTTTCAATGTCTTCGTTTCCCACTATGAAGTATTCTGACTTGTCCATATTTATTACTAATCCTGCCTGTTGGTAATGTTCATTTAGCTTCCGTATCATATAGCTTAAGTCATCTTGGTCTTGGGCTATAACAACTTGGTCGTTCGCAAAGTATAATGTAAATAGTGAGTCGTCTCCCGTGTTATCATGGTCTATCAAAGTACTTATCTAACAAACGTCTGTCTCAAAAAACTCGTATAAGGCTGTATAGAACATTGATAGTCCCCGTTCTCATATATGGTTCAGAGGTATGGACGCTAACTAAAACAGATGAATCCGCTCTATCAATTTTTGAAAGAAAGGTACTACGCAAGATATTCAGAGCGGTTTGTGAGAACGGAATATGGAGGCGTAGATATAACTTTGAACTGCAGAATATCTACAAGCAAACGTTTGGTGGAAAAGATATTATCACTATAATTAAGCGAAATCGCCTGCAGTGGGCAGGACATGTAGCCCGAGCCCCTGAATCGAACATGATAAAAAGGATTCTAACAGCTCAACCCGTGGGAATGGGAAGACGGGGTAGACCAAAGTTGAGGTGGATGGACGGGGTAACACAAGATGCCAAGAAGATCGGAGTCGGCAACTGGAAAGTGCAGGCAAGGGACAGAAGAGAATGGCGTAGAACGCTTGAGAAGGTCGAGGCCCTCTAAGGGTTGTAGCACCAGGATAATGATGATGATGAGTCGTCTCCCACTTTCAGTCTCATCGGTTTTACTGCTTTTGCCCACCTCTGTAAGGATTGGTCAAGATATATTTTAAAGAGAGTGGGAGTTAGACAACATTCTTGTCGGAGGCCTTTTGAAGTATTAAATGCCTCAGTGAAATTTGTGCCGTTTTTGATTCTGGTCTTTTACTTTACCAGTCTCATTTATATTCCTTAATCCAAAATTATCGAAAAAATCTATACAAATTTTGGGTAAATTTTCATTCATTATTTTCGTAATTGTTATTCTTTGTTTTACAAATAGATATTAATTTTTTGTTTGGATTTTGTTTATAAACAAATGATCAAATCTAACTGATTTTTTCTGTTTTCAGTTTTATTATGTCTGTAGATTTCTTCAAGACAAAGTTTCCAGATAGTCCAGTTGTGTTTGACATGTCTTCAGTGTATATTATCACAGCTTTAATTACGGTATTTGGTAATAATTTATTAGTAGAGATGTTCTCTGTGCACTCCAGAATACTGTTTGGTAAGTTAAAAATATAATATTATCTATTCGTATTATCTAACCTAATAAAATCTTATACTGGGCGAGATTATGCTAAAGTAAAAAAGGGAGATATTCCAACAAAGAGGATCCTGTTACGATGGGTAATACAGTTTCAAGAGTAACTGAAAGGGGAATCTACTAACAACATAGGACTGCAGTACGAAATGTAGAATTTGTGGGACCCCATCGATAGAAGTGAAAATATCTATAAAAATTCTACAAAACCACAAATCTCCAGGCAGCGATGGCATCCCAGCAAAGTTATTTAAACACTTTGGACAGCAGATCACCGAGACCAAGGTGTTGCAAAAAATAGTTATGCCTGAGGAATTGATCTTAGGTTTAATATGCCCTCTACATAAGAAGGGAACCAACTATGTAAAATGCAATAATTACTGCGGAATAGCTCTCCTAAATGTAGCATAAAAGATATATTGTCAAACATCTTACTAAGAGATTAAAGCCTCATACCAGAGCATTCCTAATGCTGGGGCCACACTAACGTCTAATGCCTTAATTATCGCAATATTTGATATTAAGGAGAGGTGTAGCCACGATTTAGCGCGCTAATTTGTTATTGCCATTATTAGTTACGTTAAACGTTAGGCAATAGCTGGAGTGACGGTTTCTTTCGACACATCAAAGAAGTTAATCTGTCACTTATCGCGATGTTTTGGCTACACTAGCGCTATTTTAGTTATACGCAACAAATTCTAGCTTGCAGTGTAATTTGTTTTGTGAAATACATACTCTACGAAAATGGAGTGGTATAATGAAAGAATAGGAATTTTTGACAGTGTTTGAAACAGAACCTTGTTTATGGGATCCCCGACAAAAATCACACAAAAATTGTGGTGTTCATGGTGACGCTTAGCATCGAATTGTGCAGTCAGTATCTCTTCCGTGACGGTAGGAGATTTAAAAAAAGAAAAAAGACACTCTTAAAGGATACTATAGGACTCATTTAAATAAATACAAAAAAATCGTTTTCTGTGCATTTTTATCATCCACCATCTTCTTTTGAGTCTTGGTTTTTGCTTGATCCATTTATAAAATAATAAATTTATAAAATAATAATTGGCACTCATAAAATATAACAGCATATAAGCTTGGACTTTCATCTTGAAATTATTTGAATAAAAAACGTGTTTTCTACTGACTACTCGTTACAATAAGTGTGGCCATTCACTTTAATGCGCAGTTTAATTCATCATTTTTGGTGTATAAATTAATACGATAATGAACGTTAAACGTTAACTTTAGTGTGGCCCCAGCATAAGAGAATATCAGGCGTGGACCTTCAACTTTAGCATATCTTCACACTAAGACAAATTCTCGATAAATCGCTAAAGTTTAATATAGATATGTACCATCTTTTTATCGATTTGAAAGCGGCATATGACAGTGTCATAAGACCAAGTCTTTATAACTCTATGGATGAATTAGAAATTAAAAAAATCATAGATATGATAAATGTGGGAATGACCAAGATGCAATCAGCAGTAAAACCCCATTTAAATTACTAGAATTCCCAGAATCTAACATGACAAAAAAAAATTTAAAACCTAGTCAGACGGGGTAGACCAAAGCTGATGTGGCTAGACGGGGTAGCGGAAGGTAGAACGGGCAGGGAAGACCGGAAGGAAGGTGTACCCATACAGGCTGTTGCTACCTGGTACACTGATGGCTCAAAAACATCGGAAGTTGTGGCAGCCGGCATAGTAGGGACAAATCAAGGAATTCAGTTCCCGGTTAGTCTATCAAAAGATGTCACAGTTTTCCAGGTGGAAATAACGGCAATCCATCACTGCGTGGAAGAAATAGAAAATGCAGAAAAAACGTTCCGTTCAGTTGCCATCTTCACAAATAGTCAGGCAGCGCTTAAGGCACTCAATTCTGTAGAGGTCAATTCTAAGCTAGTATGGGATTGTGTGAATGCCCTAAATAAACTAGGAGATCGTAGCAAGGTTACGGTAGCCTGGGTACCGGGGCACGAGGATTATAAGGGCAATGAAAAAGCAGATGAAATGGCCAAACAAGGCTTATCAATGCCATTCGTTGGACCGGAACCCTTCTGCGGCGTTGCAAAGGCAGTTACAAGAACGGCTACAAGAAAGTGGGTAGCTCACAAATCTTTGGAATAGTGAAGAAATTCATTAGGTCAAAGACAGGCGAAACAGTTCATTACAGAACATTCGCCAAAATTTACGGCAGACCTAATAAGCAAAGACAGGAAAACAGTCAAAGCCATAGTAGGTCTGCTAAAAGGGCACTGTAAGCTGAATAGGCACTTAAAGCTGATGGGATTGGCCGATGATGACCTGTGCAGATTCTGTCACCTGGAAGAAGAAACATCAGAGCACATTTTATGTCAGTGTGACAGTCTGGAAAATGTGCGGTTCTTTGCATTAGGAGAACAAAATCCAAAGGAAAATAGCTACGTGGAAGGTTCAGTCTCGAAGCTATTAGACTTTTTAAAAAGGGCCAGGCTAGAGAATGATATCTAGGACTAGAGGACGACAATAGATCTGAAAAGGTCGCAGTGGAATAGGCCAGAAAGCCACCTCTCTAAATCTATCTATCGGGGTAACACACGATGCTGCGGAGATCAAAAAGCAGAATGACTCAGAAAGCTTGAGCAGATCGGGGCCTTTTATTCACAGGCACATTTTAAGTACTGTTATTTTAAATAGATCTATGTATTTTAGGTTATTTAATATCTATGTTAACACTCGGCTTGGTTATGAGCTGTGAAGTATACTACGAGATGTTTGAAACATCAGGCTCATATGCCGCTAACTTGATTGCTGTTGCAGTTGTAGCCGTAGGATGTACAGGTAAAATATTATTTAGTTGCATTAAACTGTTAGAGAATATATACGAAAAGAAAAAAAATCATATTTAAGCATATATCGCACCTCGGCTCAAAGAGTGTCATAATAGACCAGGGCGAATCTGTGAAAAAACGTCTATTTTTGGATGTGCGAGGTGGCATTCGGATTTTTGCAGATAAATTTAGGTGACAACTTCAACAATAATAATTGACTTATGCTCCTTCTCAAATAGGCCCGGAACATTAATAAAAAAAAATTAAAATATTTAAAAATTTCGAAAAACATCGATTTCTTCTATTTTCTTTGCTTATAACTTTAAAACGATTCATTTTGGAACAAAGTAGTAAAGAAATAACATAAAGATAATTGAATTTTGTATGATAAACGACTGGTTAAAAATGTCTTAAATTATTACCATTTCTGCAAAATAGCAATAAATACAAAATAAGGGGGCAAAATAAGCCTGCTTTTATTCAATGTTTTTCAACCACTTTGGTTGCACTTAGAACTTTCGTAATTCGCTTATAAAATTCTTACAACATACTTAAATCGTTCATCAAATTTCATTAAAATCGACCTGATAGATTTTGCAGAATAATTTTGCAATCTAATTTTTTTTAAAAAAGTTAAAATTTTTTAATAACTTTCTGAAGAAAAAGTAGACCATTTAGAAGTTTATTAATTGTTTTACATATAAAGGGGTTCTCTAGTTATCTAATACACTTTACAAAATTAAAATCGGATTATTGAAGCGGCCTCAGCACTGTTTTAAAGTTATAAACATTTTTTGGGCTTATAAACAAATACAGTGAGGACGTTTGAGTTGGCATAAATTCATTTTCTCGAGAATAGGCGTCTCTGGAGATAAATCCCGAAACAGGTTGATTTTTATTTTTAAATTCTAATTTTTTGGTATATATATCATAAAAGTGACGTCATCCATCTGGGTGTGATGAAGTAGTCTAAATATTGGAATTAATTTAATTCAAAAAAATTTTTAATTCTGTAAAGTGTATTAGATAGGTAGAGAACCTCTTTATATGTAAAAAAATTATCAAAGTTCTAAATGGTCTACTTTTTGTTCAGAAATTTTTTTAAAAATATGAACTTTTTTTAAAAAAAAATTAGATTGCAAAATTATTATGCAATATTAGGTCTGGATCCCGCGTATGAAAAAAAAGTTGATTAATAGCAAGCTGAAAATTTGTAATAGCTTAAGGGTGTCTAGTGGGACAAACTTTGATATATGGGAACACTGGAACAGGGGAAGTTTTAATTGTGGAACAGGTTAAAAATTTGGAACGGTCAGACCACGAAAACGGCACATGTATTTTGTCCGACAGAACAGACTTAAACTGTCCGAACAGATATTAAACTCTCATGCAAAAATCAGTCTGCTATTTATTACCAAATGGGCGTTTTAATGAGTGGAACATGTAGAATATGTCAAATGACAGGAATTGTGACAGGTGATAAATAGCAGTTTGATTTTTGAATGAGAGTTTAATATCTGTTCGGAGAGTTTAAGTCTGTTCTGTCGGACAAAATAAATGTGCTGTTTTCGTGGTCTGACTGTTCCAAATTTTTAAACTGTTCCACAATTAAAACTGCCCCTATTACAGTGTTCCCATGTATCAAAGTTTATCCGACTAGACATAGGTCTGGATCCCGCGTATGAAAAAAAAGTTGATTAATAGCAAGCTGAAAATTTGATAATAGCTTAAGGGTCTAGTCGGACAAACTTTGATATATGGGAACACTGGAACAGGGGAAGTTTTAATTTTGGAACATATTAAAAATTTGGAACGGTCAGAACACGAAAACGGCACATCTATTTTGTCCGACAGAACAGACTTAAACTCTCCGAACAAAGATTAAACTCTCATGCAAAAATCAGACTGCTATTTATCACCAAATGGGCGTTATAATGAGTGGAACATGTAGAATATGTGAAATGACAGGAATTATGACTGGTGATAAATAGCAGTCTGATTTTTGCAAGAGAATTTAATCTCTGTTCGGAGAGTTTAAGTATGTTCTGTCGGACAAAATAAATGTGCCGTTTTCTTGGTGTGACCGTTCCAAATTTTTAACCTGTTCCACAATTAAAACTGCCCCTGTTCCAGTGTTCCCATATATCAAAGTTTATCCAACTAGACACCCTTAAGCTATTAACAAATTTTCAGCTTGCTATTAATCAACTTTTTTTCATACGCGGGATCCAGACCTAACACCCTTAAGCTATTAACAAATTTTCAGCTTGCTATTAATCAACTTTTTTTTCATACGCGGGATCCAGACCTATATCTATTAGGTAGATTTTAATGAAATTTGGTGGACGGTTTAAGTATGTTGTAAGAGTTTTGTAAGCAAATTATGATTATTCTAAGTGCAGTCAAAGTGTTTGAAAAACATTGAATAAAAACAGTCTTTTTTTGCCCCCGTATTTTCTATTTATTGCTATTTTGCAGAAAGGGTAATAATTTAAGACATTTAAACCAGTCGTACATTATACAAAATTCAATTATCTTTATTTTCTTTCTCTACGACTTGTTTCCAAAATGAATCGTTTTAAAGTTATAAGCAATGAAAGTAGAAAAAAAATCGATATTTTTCGAAATTTTTTAATATTTAAATTTTTTTATTAATGTTCCGGGTATATTTGAGGAGCATAAGTCAATTATAATAATTATTGATTATACGCTCTGAGCTTCGCTGGTGTCGCTCCTAGCGGATTACTAATGCAACTTTCACCGGTAATTTTTAAATTTATTATTTAATTGTTGTCGCTTAATATTTACAACGCAAAAAAGTAATTAAATTGTAATCGATTTTTTAAAGATTTTGCTACTCATTTTAACGTTCTATTGATGAAATATTAATTTCTTACTTCGGATACTTTCACAATTATCGTGTAGATGGCGCTTAGATTAATTTATAATTACATATTACGAAATATTGAAAAAACTTAAATTCAGTATTTAAAACGTAAGTATATTTAAGGTAAAAATATACACCACAGCTTTGACCAACTAATATTATTTCCTATTAATGTTTTTAATTTCAATGTTTTAAATTAATCTCTTTGACATTTATGTCAAATTTTCAGTAAAAGCTTACAGACTTGTTACTACTGGCGCTCGCGAATTTTTAATTATCCCCTCTACCTACGAGCTCATAGCGTATACGCAGATTGTTTTGAATAAAGTAATCACATATACTGTCTTAACTCGACAAACGACGCTTTATACACAGCTTAGATGGACAAATGCTTTGCACAAGTCGATATGACACACTTTTTGTGTTCGGTGCGTCGTTGATTTTGGATAATCGTATAATGACACTAATGTCATCTAACGATAAATACTTGACCCATAGACGTGACACTTTTTGAGATGGGAGTTTATAGTTTTATTAATCTGTTGGTGCAATAAAACTAATTTTAAATTTTTTTGAGTTATGACACTCTCTGAGCGGAGGTACGATAATTTAATCATAACTTATTCAAAATCGGTTTCATCTGCAAACAAGTTTTCAACATTTTTGCAGAAAATCTTATCGCAATCTATCCTTTTAGCATTTGGCGTAACATAGAGGAGAAAATGTTAATAAGAATTGAAATTTGTACTTTAAATTGTACTTTGATAGATAAATTTCATTAAGCAGTAATATACCCATTCTAATTGGGATCTATCCCTCCTTGACCCATTTCTTGAAAATTATTTTAAACGTTGTTGATTTCTTAAATAAATGTTGTTCAATATTATTTATTGTTTTCAGTTCAGCAATCAAGCTTTTATGGATATGCAAGTATGCTGCCACCTCAGTACACGCATGCTGTGATGGTAGGAGAAAGTAAGTATATATATTGTTATGATCTACTTTTTATTACTTTTATATCAATTAGTCTTTATTTGATTACTCCAATTAATTATTTAATCAATTATCCAATTGTCACAAATCATACAAAAAAATTAAGAAAAAATCTCAGGGTGCCTTTTTATAATACCTACAAAAAAATATCTAAGTTATCTTATGTTTTACTTATCTTCTCTCGTGGTTTCAGTATCTCTTAGTTGGTTCTAATCGGGAAAAAATATTAGGAAAAGGAATTAAATAGAAATATAAAATAAGCAAACAGAATTGTCTTTTATTATCAAAATCAATACTCTAAAAATCGATCAAATTTAAAACCTTTGGACACAGCTGTCCGAATGAAATTTTTACCACTTAAATTTATTCTAGTTAAAAAAAACAATTTATCGGTTTGTTCCCGATGACTTTGATAAAACAAGCTAAACAAACAAATTTAGGTATTCGCAAAATTACCTATACTTCCTATTTACTTTTTGAAATATTAGGAATCTTAATTCATATGCTTTTACTCAAAATTTTAGTTTCCGAACATAAAAATATCTTTCACATAAATTGACTGACCTTTTGCTTCACTCACTCTGATGTCTTCTCTTGACCCAAAACAGCTCTCCCTCGTTGACCATGTTAGGCTACCCATCAAAGCCCTCTCCGTTCTCAAGCTTCAAATCTATCAGTATACCCAATTCTCCAACAAAACACAAATTCCAAAAATTCTCTCCTCTCCTTCTCACAATAGTACACAATCAAAGAGATATTTCGTCTCAATTTGATCTGTCTCTCGTTCCACTTTTCAGCTCTATTCTCCACTATCAAAACACCCACTGGTACTTGCTATCTAACTATCCACGAAAACGTTGACTGCTCTTCAGCGATGCCAATAACATAATAATCTTTTCTTCTTCAAACTGTCTCAACTTTCAAGCTTCTCTTTCCCCATTCCAAAGTGCCTAGCCATTCAGAAACATTTATCTCCCCACCTTCCTTTTTTTATTCGAAAAATCCAGTCATTCTATCAAACAATACTTCTACTCAAACTTATGACTTTTCCGAAATTATCTAAATATTCCTATCATTACACAAACATATTTAAAATTCCAAACTTTCTTTACCTCAATTTTCTAAGAACTAATTACTGTGGCTTTTGGCCTCGGGCATAACAAAACACCGTTATAATCTCCAAATACCTTGAACAATTATTGTCTATTCATGTCACTTTCTTTCCCAATGTGTTTTATTTTTCAGGGAAAAACTTACTAACGATAAATTACTTCTTAAAAACTACTTATAATAAATAGTTACAAATCAATATACAGGGTGTATCAAATTTATGTGCCCGCGTTATATTAAAAAAAATTAAAATTTTTATTCTGTCTTTGATTGATAAATTGAAACACAATAATATATATAAATCCAAGAGGTAATGAATTATTGTTACATTCAAAAGAGGAAGTTTTAATTGGTATATAAAACAAAAAAAAATAATTGTGATTCAAAAATCCCAATAGAAATACAATATTATTCATTTTTTCGAGATCTGCAGTTATTTTGATAATGTCAGCTCTCTTTTGGTCTTCTTCAGTTAGACCTTTAGTAAAGTTTAAATTAGTCCAGTCAGGTATTCTTTAAAAAGGAGCAATATCAGTCACTCGGATCCTCGAAAATTTACCCTCGATTATTTGACCTTCGAGAATCACTGGCAGAAATTTATAGGTACTTCTATCTTATTCATCATCACCATTCTGGCTTTACAATCCAGTGTGGGACCTAGCCTCCTCAAAAATGTCTCTCCAGTCGTCTCTATCCATCAACTTCCTCCGCTAACAACTAGTGTTGTCCAAATACAAGAACAAGACAACACTTAGACAATCTTGGTCTTGGTCTTGCACCAATACGCCTGGTCTTGGTATTGGTATTGTACTCCCGATCTTGGTCTTGGTCTTGCAGCAAGAGTCTTGCAAGTCTCACAGTTACCCACTAGCATATTGCTATGTATTAAACGTTACTTTATATCTTAGAACAACGTAACAGTACCTATGGTACATTTTCAGCTTGACGTAACATAAACATATTAAAAACCGACCAACTTGATAAATGTCTAAACAACTCACACCGGGTAGTATTTGGACCCATGATCTAAACCAGCGGTTCACAATCTTTTTGTGTCAGGTACCACCTAAAGTTCCTTTTATTATTTTTGGTATCACTTACATTTTTAGATTGTATTATCAAGACTTAATAAATACTACTATTTTAATTTTGTGTGTGTTTTGTGTACCACCGCAAATAATGATATGTAATACCATCAATGGTACATGTATTACCACAGATTGAGAACCGCTGATCTAAACTATCCCTGCCTATACTCTCACTAACTGAACTATCTACCATACTACCATGTCCCACGGGAGTCAGTCTGTTTCTTAATAAACGTTTGCACTTAATAATCTTACATGTGCTAAAACATGGTTAAAACACAAAAAACCAAATAAATGACAAACTTGACTGTAGTTTAAAGAACATTCTCTGTCTAGAAAGGAATTTTGTTTGACCGATTGATATAATTGCACACTCTGCAGAAAGTTTATAAGTACGGTATTTATTCTTTACGATGTGGTATTTAGATTCCTACTAACTGATTGGAGGAAAAACAATTGAGTGGGTGTCTTTAACAGTTGGAATGCTAATCGTATTATATTTTTTATCAGCTTAGGTGATATATCTTTAAAAAGTTTCAATAGGATATTACTGTCGGCGTCGCAAGTCGCAACACAAGAAGATTATTTTATGAAAGGACAGCTATTCTCAAAATCTAGACAATTACAATTAATTTCAGAGCGAAAGTGTCGTGTGCTAGGAAATAATGTATTATTTTACATTATTTTTTATTGTTATTAATTTTACATTGTAATAATTTATTATGACCTATGAGTACGTGTCAAATAAATATGTATGTCAAGTGTTCTTTTAATGGATATTTTGATTCGCTATGTATGTTTATGTTTATATATTTTGTTCATAATGCGCTAAGTCCAATTTTACAAATTTTTGTTACATATTTTTTTGCGTCTTATAGTTTCTAAGCATATACCCGAACTACTATATTCCCTAAAACGATACTCAATCCTAACTGCAAGACGCAAGGGTCTCGCAGACTTAGTCTTGTTCTTGTTCAAGTCTTGCACGGTCAATCTTGATTTTACTAAAATAAGGCGGTCTTGGTCTTGGCCTTGCGAAAATGCAAGAACAAGACCAAGACTGCAAGAACAACACCGATTTGGGGCAACACTACCAACAACGTATTCCCATATGCCCTTCTATCTTATAATTTTCCATGTCCTTCAAATATTAATGGAAGGTAGAATATAGAGAAAGTAGCCAAATGTCTAAAAGAGCGTTCTTGCATATTGCCAATTCTTTTTAAAATATACCTTTAATATGGAAAGAAAAACCAATTCTGCAACCAATTCCCAGGGAATTGGTTGCAGAAAGCCCAAAATCGACAACACTGGAAGAAATTAGGGGAGGCCTATGTTCAGCTTTGGATGCAGAAGGCTGGATGATGATGATGAAGGAAAGAAAAGTGAAGAAATGGGCATTCCAATAAATAACAAACCTGTGTATTTTATCTCAATGTATAAACAATTTATTACACGATTTATTAATATAACTTATAGTCTCCTAAACTTACTTTACTTTTTCGTGTCTGGATCTGACTACAGTTTTTCTGCCCAGTATCGGGCTACGTCTACACCCGTTGTATTTGCAAGCCATAAATCATCCATGGTGCACTGTGATGAGCAAAGTCTGCACACTCTCAGGTGTTCCACGTTCCAAGTTTCCGGAGAAGGTTGTTTCTTGTAGAAACCTTTTGTCTTGTGCTCTGACAGTGGAATTTATATGTTAGTGACCGGTTTAGTATCACTCCAAGATATTTGGGCCTATTAGTGCGTTACAAGCTTTGGCGCTCCCAAGAAACATTCAGTTTTACATGCGCAAGATGGTTGTTGAGATGGAATGCACATACTTGGGTTTTAGTAGGGTTTGACTTTAATGAGTTTTGTTTGTAGTAAGTTGACATCATGTTTAAAGCCTCTTCCATTATAGACTCTAATTTATCCTGGATGCGGTTCAAAATGAGACGTTCATACAATTTATACAAATGGCATAGTAGAGATATCGGACGGTAGCTATTCGGTAGTTCAGGGTCTTTCCCAGGTTTCAGAAGGGCTACTACTTTTGATTTACGCCACAATTTTGGAATCTGGTAGGTAGAGCGACAGATGTTAAATAGATCGAGCACTCATTGTCTCGCTTTTTGTCCGAAGTGTTTTATCTGCTCTGTTAGGATTTTGTCCACCCCAGGTGATTTTCCATTTTTCATATAGTCAATGCCATTTTTGAGCTCTTCGATGGTAAATGGGTTTCGCAAGAGAGTTATTTTCTGGTCTTGAGTTCTTAGTCTTAGTCTTCTTTAGTCTCCTAAAAATGAGATTGTATTATCTGCCTAAAATAGTCTTTTGGTACTGAAAGTGTTAGGGTTAGGAATGCCACCGATGTACTAAGTGTTTGATAAGTAATCTACTTTTGCAATGAAAATCATGTTGTTCCAGAAAATTCAATACAACGATTCCAGCGATTTTCCAACGTTTGTATGTCGTCCGAATAATACAATTCCTTCCGATTTAGGAACACATAATAATCGGACGGGGCCAAATCAGGAGAATTAACTGAACGAGAAAGCAATTCTAAGTTCAACTCATAAATTTTTGTCATTATCTTAACGTTCTTGTCAGCGAGAATAACAATACTTTATTTTCGCATAAGTGGCCCTTTCTTACCGAGTTTATGCTTCAATTTATCCAACAATGCACAATACTAAAGGCTATTGATGGTTTTACCTTTATCAAGTGTACGGTTTTTTTAAACCTTCACAATTCATTTATATATGTTAAACTGAAAGATATTTAAATACACTGAGCGGCACAAAAAATGGCCACCCCACAAAATGGGTAATTTTTGATGTCGTGAATTTTCTAAATCTGTTGTCCGATTTAAGTGATTTTTTTAACATTTTATAGATTTATTCTTTAACAATGTCGGTGTAATAAAATTATTGCTAGACAGTTAAATGATCATTGTATACCGGGTGTACCAATCAAACTGTGTTTTATTCTCAAAGTTCACCACACCCTGTGTAATATTCTAGCATTTATAAAATATTGAAATTAAAACCCAACTATAGCCGCAGGTTTTCTGAACATTCTGTTTTGTGATTCATTCGCTTATGTTGGATAATAAAAAAGTTAGGTACTTTAACAACTAGCCATGTTCTTCATTAATACAGGGAGTTTCTAAATAAGTGCGACAAACTTTAAGGGGCAAATCTGCATAAAAAAATAATGGCCGTTTGCTTTATTAACACATGTCGGCAAATGCTTCGTTTGCGAGATACTGGATGTTGAATTATTTTCTTACAAACTTTTTTTCCCATAATCATCACTACGATGATGTTTATTACAATTACAATCTGGTCATACTTGACCAATGAGCAATTTTAATCTAACCTAAATTATTACTGTTCCTTAAAATTAAGAGCTTACCCCCATAGCGTCTCTTATCTAACCTAACAAGATAGTGCACTATTCTAGCATACACACTAACGCGCACAAGCACTATGCTCTGCTTTTCACTATCACCTATCACTTAAACTAGTTCATAAGGTTTTGTCCTCTTCAGTCTTCTAACTTGCCCAGTAGTATCGAGGAGCTGGATTGCCTCAATATTCTCGTGCATGTGAAGTCGTTGCTCGTGACTTCCTGCCATCTTCTTGATGATTATATCCACAGTTTTCATTCCTAGGTCCTTATGGATATCACTGTTTGTAACATACCAAGGAGCATCTACAATATTTCTTAGTATTTTGTTCTGGAATCTTTGTATTACTGTTATATTACTTGGTCTAGTACACCCCCATAGTGGGCATCCATAAGTCCATACAGGTCTCAATATTTGTTTGTAAATTAGTAACTTATTATGCATCGACAATGTGGAGTTTCTTCCAATTAGCCAATACATTTTTTTATATCTTATATTTAGTTCTTCCCTTTTTTTCTTAACGTGCACCTTCCAGCGTAGTTTTGCATCTAATGTTATGCCCAAATACTTAGCAGTATCTGCATATGGTACTTGGATATTGTTGATTTTAACTGGAATATATTGTATTTTTTTGTTGGTGAAATTAACATGGACAGATTTAGCTTCATTTAGCCTGATTCTCCATTTTTGTGTCCACTTATAGATTTGGTTAACTGCTATTTGGACCTTGTTGGTCGCCTCTTTACTTGTCGTCCCTACTGCTTGAATGGCTGTATTCTTACAAACTGACGATTTATTTATTGCTCTAAAACCGGTCGAGATATGTAAATGAAATTTGGTAGGTTTTAAGATACAGTTATTGCACATTTTTTGACATGCAATTAAGGATTTTATATTCTCCATTGGCACGCATACGGGTAATATGACGGGTAATATTACCCGCATGGACGCCAATGGTGAATATAAAATTCTTAGTTGTATGTCAAAAAATGTGCAATAACTGTATCTTAAAACCTACCAAATTTCATTTTCATATCGCAACCGGTTTTAGAGCAATAAATAAATCGTCAGTTTGTAAGAAAATAATTCAACATCCAGTATCTCGGAAACGAAGCATTTGCCGACATGTGTTTATAAAGCAAACTGCCATTATTTTTTTATGCAGATTTGTCCCTTAAAATTTGTCGCACTTATTTAGAAACACCCTGTATTAATGAAGAACATTGCTAGTTGTTAAAGTACCTAACTTTTTTATTATCCAACATAAGCGAATGAATCAAAAAACAGAATGTTAAGAAAACCTGCGGCTATAGTTGGGTTTTAATTTCAATATTTTATAAACGCTAGAATATTACACAGGGTGTGGTGAACTTTGAGAATAAGACACAGTTTGATTGGTACACCCGGTATACAATGATCATTTACCTGTCTAGCAATAATTTTATTACAGCGATATTGTTAAAGAATAAGGCTATAAAATGTTAAAAAAATCACTTAAATCGGACAACAGATTTAGAAAATTCACGACGTCAAAAATTACCTATTTTGTGGGGTGGCCATTTTTTGTGCCGCTCAGTGTATTTTAAAATTCCCTGGTTACGCCTATGGTAGTTCTTATAAAACAGTTGGTTCGTTCGCAAAAGGGTTCTGTTCTGTTGATTTGTTTAGGAATGGTTTGAGAACGTAAAACTATGCTGTCTTTCTCTCGTTCACAGGTTGTGCATAGGTTCTTGTCACGTAACTGAATCAATCAGTGGTTCCGTGCTTGAATGGTTCGTCTGAGTTGGAACTCAGATCGAATGACATTAAGCAAAGACGGATGACATCCGGTCTGTCTTCGATTGTTCTGGAACGAGGTCGGATTGCAAAGGGGTGAAATTTTGCTAATCCCTTTCCATCGGCAAAAATAATACAGCCCAAGTTTATGGAAACTTATCGTCTCGAGGAGCTTGTGCCAGTGACGGACTTGGGGCTGTATATTTCTCCTGTAGTTCCAACTCAGACCAATCATTCAAGCACGGAACCACTGAATGATTCAGTTACGTGACAAGAACCTTAGCACAACCTGTGAACGAGAGAAAGACAGCATATTTCTACGTTCTCAAACCATTCATAAACAAATCAACAGAACAGAACCTTTTTGCGAACGAACCAACTGTTTTATAGGAACTACCATAGGCGTAACCAGCGGGTTTTAAAATATTTAAATATCTTTCAGTATAACATATACATATAAATGAATTGCGAAGGTTTAAAAAAAACCGTAACACAAGGTAGCCAATTAAAATTATGCCTTTCAAATCCCAAAATACAGTGGCCATAACCTTTCCGACCTATTGACCCACTCTTGGTCACTTCGGAGGACTTTCGCCGATTCCCGTCCAATGCTTCCACCATTACGAACTACACTTTAATTTGATTTGTCACAATGTTCTCTTATTGTTCGTTGTTATTTTAAAACAAGTTAATTACTTCAAATTATTATTTTTAGGTGTAGCTGGCGTCGGTACGTCTCTTGTAAGAATCACGACAAGATTTTTTATAAAAGATTTGCGCCAGAGCACCATAGACTTTTTAATGGTATCAATAACTATAGTAGGATTGTGTGCTGTAATATATCCCCGTATAAGAAAGACTGACTTTGTACAATTTTATTTAGGACTGTGTGAAAGAGAGAAAACCAAAATAACGCTTGAGCCAAGAGAGGATGCTGGACTGGTAAGTTCAAATTGATTAGTTTATCAATTTTAATACTTGTTTTGAAGATGTAGGTAATGATAATAATATCGTATGGGATTTTTGCCGGGGAGATCCTTTCGGACAGGTTCCGGCGCCATTTACATCTTTAACCCTGTTTCAAGTAACTAGTGGCATGCACGATACAAGTAGTAGAACAATAGAAAGCGCACCTCCCAGTTCCGTTGTCACTCCGCCACGTTGTCGCTCCGTACCGTTGTAACATAAACTAGCCAATACTTTTCATATCAGACGATCTTCAACGTGCCCCGTAAGCATCTAAACATTCCGTATATGTATTTGGAACCTAGGAGTTTTCTATTGGTTCGTTGCAGCACGCGGTCATATTTTAACCCAGGGGTTCCCAACCTTCTAGCAACTGAGTACCACCTGATTATTTTGAAGATTTTGGCGTACCACCAAACATCGGTTTGGGAGGAGGGGGCATGGAATGGAAGGAAGCCCCCCTATTTTTTTAGAAGAAAACATATTTGCTATCAGAAATATGTCCATTGACTTGTTTTATATTATAATACAGTAGACTCTCTTTATAACGAACACGGGTATTACGAGGTTTCGCTTATAACGAGGTACACTAGATGTTCCAAAAAATTTCTATTGAACTATAACACCTCTATAACGAGGCATATTTGGTTATAACAAGGAAAAATGAAATCGAACAATATGGTTCTTTACCTGTTTTGGCATGGTGATGGCTATAAATAAATACTCCAACTACCTGTATACAGGAATGCCCAACATCTGTATGTTTGCCGCGGACAGTGCTGTAATAAACTTCTTCTTTCCTGTTTATCTATGGACCGATATTGAATATTGTAGTAAATTTACAATGTACGATGGACAAGTTTTTCATTGTTGAAGTCGACCATCGACACCTAATAAACTATGTAAAAGGTATCAAAACATTTCCTTAGTGGTGGTATGCATAATATTATTGTTGTCTGATATAATATTCGCTTATTATAACAAGGTAATTAGTCCGCCATTTCAGTTCTCGTTATAGAGGGAGTCTACTGTAATAGTAGTCTTCCGTTTTATACCGCTAAGCGGCTTGGAATTATAGCAGGGTAGTCTGCTATCTCTAGGTCCTACGGTATACAAGGAAGGTAACAGGGCCAGTGCTACTGTTAAACCGCCTATTATTACCCCTGGTTTTTACCCAAAGTAATAATTTTATTCAGGCTGAGTCTACCTGGGACCTATAGACATTTTTAAAAATGTCTAGATGTTCTCGCCGGCGCGCGCTTGGTTTCGAACCCCAGCCTACCTGCGTGGAAGTCAGACATCTACCGCCTGAGCTATTCGGGCCCGTATATTTTATCCAGAAGTCAATTAAGGATTTCTCTTTAAAACTGTTTTCTGTGATATCGATGAATGTTTCCTGTAAATCCTGTAATTCTAACTCATTTGGTGGTGTTCCTGCAAAAGGATTTATAGTTCAGTCAAGTTTGGAATAATCTTCAGAGAAATATTTATTAAAACATTCTTGAATAGATTCCAAGTGAAGATAAATATATTAGCAACCACATCTGGTATTGGACATATTTCGTTTTCGTCAAAAAATTATGACACCGTCGGAAATGTAGAGGCATCCTTGTCCTGTATTTGAGAACATAAATGAACCAACTTTTTCTTGAAGTAGTTTACTTTCTCATTGGCTGTGAAGGGTGCTGTGTTTGCTCTCTGAGGCCCCATGTTCAGCGTGTTGAGTCTGGCATTATTTTTTTTAATTAAAAGCATTAAAACTTCTGACCTCATTTTAAAGAAATGGGCGAAAACTTGTGCTGGGATGAAAGTGTGAAATGTGTACTTCCGTACACAAAAGCCCATCGTAATCGCTTGTTTCACCCACGCGACGCGTACCACCAGTGGTACGCGTACCACCGGTTGGGAACCCCTGTTTTAACCAATAGGCGGCGAGGTCCCCAACGCATATACGGAATGTTATTCGGTTCCAAATTCATATACGGAATGTTAAATACTCGTACACCGAAAAAGATAAGTTTTTATTAGAGTCTGTTAAAAGGAGATTAATTTTAAAATACTTGTTACTGTATTATTAAATAAAAATAAAACAATTATAGTATTGGGAATGTTATTTGGTGCAAAATTCATATACGGTATGTTAAATATTCGTAGAACAAAAAGACGATTTTTATTAAAGCCAGTTAAAATGAGACTGGTTTTTAATAGTATATTATACAACGAGCATTTAATGATGGTCATTATAAAGCGAATATAAGGGATACGTAACGAGCCGCCTAGCGGCGAGTTTCGTATAGAGTACGAACTTCATAATGATAATTAAATGCAAGTTGTATACACGATTTTTTCTATGATCGTTCACAAAAAAAATATATTCACCTTTATTAATTTTGTAACGCAAACAAATTAAGTAGTTTGTCAGTCTGACAGTTTGTTTACATATTGAGAACTGTCAAAGCGTATATATTTGACTCGCCATTGGTTACTGCGCGTGTGCCATCTTGATCGCAAATGTCATATCGCGATTCTATTTGTTAAAAATCTGTATCATATTGAAAATCTGTATCATAATGAAGTTCATTATGATACAGGTAGTGACATCATAATTGATATATTATAGTATGAGAATAGAAAAATTATTGTTAATATATTATTAAAGATCCATAAGGAAAAAGGTTTTCTTGTAGTTGGCTGTATACCATATAATACAAAAAAACGAATAAAGTCCTTTATAAAAGGTCTATATTTAAAATCCCTAAAAAGGGCTACATCACAGAACTAGTTTTCGATTGGTTGACCAATCATCATCAGTGCTTTCCTAAAATGAATATAACCTTATAAAATGGTGCAAAGGTTTTAAAATTTTGACTACGGTTAAAAAAAGTTGTACGTTATACTCACGTGATCTTACATGCTAACCACCAAAATATTTGTAATTATGTAATATATGTAAATAAAATTTGTAATATTATATTTTGGTGGTTAGCATGGTAAGGATACGTGAGTAGGTATAACCTACGACTTTTTTTAAAGGTAGTCAACATTTTAGAACCTTTGCATCATTTTATCAGGTTATGTTCATTTTAGGAATGCACTAATGATGATTGGCCAATCAATCTAAAACTAGTTCTGTGATGTAGCCCTTTTTAGGGATTTTAAATATAGACTTTTTATAAAGGACTTTATTCGTTTTTTTTGTATTATATGGTATACAGCCAACTACAGGAAAACCTTTTTCCTTGTGGATCTTTAATAATACATTAACAATAATTTTTCTATTCTCATACTGTAATATATTAATTATGATGTCACTACCTGTATCATAATGAACTTCATTATGGTACATATTTTCATTAGGATACAGATTTTTAACCAAAAGAATCGCGATAAGACATTCGCGATCAAGATGGCACACGCGCAGTAACCAATGGCGAATTAAATAATACTCTTTGACAGTTCTCAATATGTAAACAAACTGTCAGACTGACAAACTACTTAATTTGTTTGCGTTACAAAATTAATGAATTTATATATTTTTTTGTGAATGATCATAGAAAAAATCGTGTAAACAACTTGCATTTAATTATCAATATGAAGCTCGTACTCTATACGCAACTCGCCGTTAGGCGGCTCGTTTCGTATCCCTTATACTCGCTTCATAATGACCATCATTAAATGCTCGTTGCATAATATGTATATTATTAAAAACCAGTCTCATTTTAATTGGCTTTAATAAAAATCGTCTTTTTGTTCTACGAATATTTAACATACCGTATATTAATTTCGCACCAAATAACATTCCAAATACTATAACTGTTTTATTTTTATTTAATAATACAGTAACAAGTATTTTAAAATGAATCTCCTTTTAACAGACTCTAATAAAAACTTATCTTTTTCAGTGTACGAATATTTAACATTCCGTATATGAATTTGGAACCGAATAACATTCCGTATATGCGTTTGGGACCTCGCCGCCTATTGGTTAAAATATGACCGCGTGCTGCGAACCAATAGAAAACTCCTAGGTTCCAAATACGTATACGGAATGTTTAGATGAGCCCCGTAAGACAGTTGTGTCGTCCACGTCCCCGTCCTAACATAAATCCGTCTTTAACGTACTCTGCGAGGCACGGTAAGATGTAGGTAAGATGTAGGTAAAGCTCAATAATAAAAAATTTTAAGTCTCAATACATAATACTAACTACGGATCATAGCAATTGCTTTTCTACGTGAGAATTTATATAGATTGTTAAAAAAAAGAACAAACTCAAATAAAATGAACTAAGAATTCTAGATAACAGAAAAGATATGACATAGGAGAATATCAATGTGGATTCAGAAGAGGACGCAGCACAGTGGATCAAATTTTCCTGCTGCCTGAATTACAAGCGGAAAGCTACGAATACGGAAAATCTACAGTTGCCCTATTCATCGAGTTTAAACAAGATTTTGACAGAGTAAAACGAAACGAAATATATATATATATATATATATATATATATATATATTATATAAGACACTATGTGAAATTTGAATTAGTGAAAAATTAATAAAAATGATAAAAGTGACACTCAAAGAAACAGAGAATAGGGTTAAAATAAAATAAGTTTAAGGTCAGTGAAGAGGTGCGACAAGGAGACCCACTGTCATCATTGTTGTTGAATATCCTTCTTGAAATTGTCATTAGAGAAGCCGAAATTAACAGGACAGACTAATATATCAACGAAAACACCAATGCTTAGCATTCGCTGATGATATAGTACTGAGAGCCAGAAGTAAACAAGAATAAATAGAAATACTAAAAAGACTAGAGGCGATAGCGAGAAAGAAAGGGATATAAATAAACAAATAAAAGACTAAAATGGAATGGGCAGAACGAGAATACATACAGAGACCATACCTGACAGTCAGCTCAAGGGAAAGCTTTGAGGCTCAAGCTTCGAAGGAAAAATATATAAATTCGAAGAAGTAGAAAGATTCCAATATCTAGGAGCGATATTCACTAGGAGACCACATATGAGAGAAGAAATATAAACGAGAATTATGGCTGATAATCGTTGTATCTTTGTTCTAACAACTTATTAAAAAGTAAGAACATATCTAGAAGGGCTAACATAAGAATATATAAGACAGGTGATAAGGCCTATAGTATTATATGCCAGTGAAACATGGACGATGACTAAATCTAAGCAAGTCATCCTGAGTGTGGGAAAGAAAAGTTCTCAGGAAAATATTGGAAGGAAAGCTATGGAATGAAATGTGGATAAAAAGGCCAAATGTAGAACTAGAGAGAACCGAATATAGTAGGGATCATAAAATCACAAAGACTGAGATGATTGGTACATATCCAAAGTATGCCAAACACGAAACTTCATAAAAGAATACTAACGAGAGAAATAGGAGAAAAGAAGAAGAAAGGTAGACCGAAAACCAGATGGAAGAACAATGTTGAAAGAGACATAGAAGAATTTAAAATCACAAACTGGAAAAACAAAGCAGCAAGCAGGAGATAATGGAAAATAAGAGTAAACCAAACCACGGGCCTTCCAGGCCTGAAGATCTAAATGATGTATATAAATATAAGAATTCTACAGCGAATTTCAAAGAGCTAGATAAAAGCACTGACTTTTTAACACGAACGTAATCAATGAGACTGTAAAATAACAAGAAAATATAAAAATACTAATAAGTGCCGGTATTCATGGATATTAAATAAAAAAGAAGAAACATATAGAATTACAGTATTAAAATGTGTTTTCAAAATACTGAAGGAGGACAAAAAATCATCAATGAAGGAAAATACTTAAATAACAAATAAGAAATTATGAGAAAAAGAGCAAAATCTAGAAAATGAACAAAATAGTTAATTAGAAATTTTTTAACAAGTATGAAACTAGAAGAGACAATCTTGTAAAGATCAGAGGGAAACTTCTTAAAGTGGTGAATTATTTCTGGTAATTCTGGTAATTTCTGGAAATGGTTAAAAATATTTCTGTGGAGCCAACATATTCTGTGGAAAGCATGACATAAAAAAGAATACTAAAGACTATTTAACTTATTTTTTAACTATTTAACTTTAACTTAATATTTAAATTTGACTAAGCCAGTGTCAGTAGATTCAGACTAGAAAGAAGTAGATAAAAATACTAACACCTGTAAATATAGCACAGTCATAATATTATAACATATCACAATGTCTTTAAAAAATTGCTTTTAAGATAAAAAAGAGGATAGAACATAGGCTTTCCGGTCAAGTGTCATATGTCAACCATAAATTTGCTACATTATTCCATATTTCTCTTTACATATGATAAAATTAATTTTATTTTCAGATAGAGATACAGGACTCGAGATACGGTATTTTAAAGATCCAGACAAGTCCTCCACCAGCTACCTCAAATGTAATGAGCTTTGCCAATCCCGTTTACGAACCTACGGATTCAGGGATAAGACCCACATATAAAGTTGAAGATGTACTCATTACTGGTGGTATAACTGTAACCAATAATGATCGGTTCGGATGGTCTTCCTTTAAAGGTTTGTAAAATACATTTATTTATTCTTTTATTTATGGATTATATACATCGTTATTAGGCGTTAACGCCCTTCTGTAGGGATCTATGAAGGAGTATCACCAAGCCGCAAGCCCTTATCCCTTGCCGTACCGCTCCTCCATAGGCCGATCAGACACCAGTTTATTCCAAGCCAAGTCGTAGATTCTATTGAATTTTATACTACGACGTTGGCCTTTTATTAATGTCAAATGATCTGAGGCTCGAACCTCCATCGCAAATACACTAAACTTGTCGATCGACTGCGCCTCATTCAACTGAGCCGTCATGACCGACTTATACCGTATTGTTTTATTTATACTGATACAAAATTATATTTATATTCATACAGGTAGCTAATTATGTATATTTTTTTCTACTTATGACCAAATACTCGAGAGGTTCTAAGAATCCATTCTGTATTCCCTTACAAAATAATCTCCGTATTATATGCAGAGTGGGCCAAAAGTCTACCTATGGAGACCATACCAACACAAAAGACCTAGAGGCAGACCTCCTATGAAATGGACGGATGATCTGAAACGGACTGCCGGGAAAAATTGGTTACAAGTAGCGTACAACAAAAAACAATGGAAAGGAAGACTTGAAGAGGCTTATGTTCAGATGTGGACGTGAATGGCTAGACGAAGAAGAAGAAGAAGTAGGGCCAAAAGTCTGAAAACACCTAATTATCCCTTAAATGGATGATCCGAAAATCCGAATTGTACAAAAATCATGATACCTCTTCTGATTGTTATTCTGATACATAATCCTATTCTGAAATATGAAGATTTCAAATTTGATGCTTTCAGTGTTGCCAGATTTATAATTTTTCTGATATAGGTATTGAATAACCTATGCCGGACACAGGCGGGAAGTGAGATGCAACTTGATAGATCTCCTCGGCCTACTTAGCTCCGGCAGTTCGTTGGCTTGCAAATTTTAGAATGGTGTAACCAGAAGATTACTTCTAATAAAGTGTCATTTTTGATATTGTTAATACTAAAAGTAAAACTTTCATTCGTCTCTAGCAGATGCTACCACGGCATCCATGCCATTATGTTATTTCGTTTTGGGCCGATACCGGCAGCAGGGTAGCTTTATTCTTTAGGCAATAAAGGCAGTTGCCTAGGGCGGCACTTATGAGAGGGCGGCAAGAATACTGTACAAAAAATATTTGTATATAAAAATTATGGATCTGGGTTCTGTCATTAAAGAGTATGAAGCTCATTGTGCGCAAATAAAACATATTAAAGAAATAAGAAAGAGAAAAAGAAAAATTCAATTTGACGAGGAGGCCGATGATGAACTAAACTTTTCAGATAGTGATGAGAGATGAAAATCCACATATTCTATATTATAATCGACACTCTGATAAGACACCTGAATAGACATCTGGAATCTTATCGACTTATTTATCAACGTTTTCGAATTATTAACATGCAGATTTGCCAAAATTAAGCAATGAAGAAATTATTAAAGAAGCTGAAAATGTGATACAAAATAAAAACGACCAAGATACATCATTCGTACATGAATGCATTCACTTAAAGGGTCATGTGGATATCACAATAAAATCACCAATTGACATAAAGAAGAGTTAGAGCAGTCACTGAATGTGGATATGAGCTATTACCTCCAATTTCGTTGAACCTCCATGGATTTGCATGAAAATTGGTGAGTAGCTAGAGAATATCTCAAGGAACAAAGGTGACATGGTGTCAACTTTCGCTTTTACCCTGGGGGTGGATGCCACCCCTTCTCGAGGGTGAAAATTATTTTATTAAAAATATCCCCAAAATTAGACAGTGGGACAAATTCTAAGCAAAATTTGTTACATAAAGTTATTAAAATACACTTGAGAGCAAAATAATCGACTCACTTGCTGAATAATTGTACACGTGGAATTTCCTAAACCTGTTGTCCGATTTGAGTGATTTTTTAGTATGTTATAGCCTTATTATTTAAGAGAATCGATGTAATATTATTGTTGCTATACAGGTAAAGGTCATTTTATACCGGGTGTAACAATCATACTGTGTTTTTTCTTAAAGTTCGGAACACCCTGTGGAGTATTCTAGCATATAAAAAATATTTAAATTAAAATTCAATTGTAGGATTAGGCTTTATTAACATTTTCTTTTTTGACTCATTTGCTAGTGATGTTGGATAATAAAAAAGTTAGGTACGTTTAAGAAAAAAAAAAGAATGTGTGTGTACTTTGTACGCACGTAAGAAGTTATACTTCTATTATATGATTATATGATTATATGATTATAAACGAAATTAATATACTTTTTATTTATATTTTATTTAAATATTAAATTAATTTATACTTACTACTTCTCAAACATTTTTATTAAAACAGTGCCAAAAAACACATTAAAAATGCCACAAATGATTTCTGAACATTAATTGTCGGAAAATTTTTTAACTAAATACGTATTTTCCGAAAATAAAATTATATAATAAATATACTTACAATCATAAAATGTATAAAAAAAATAAAAAAATAAAAGTTTCTATTGGGATTCGAACCAACTTACCACGCGGCTGGTATTTGCGTTGTATTGGGATTCACCCGCATTAAAACTTCGCCACAGAGACAGCTTGTCATTATGTGCGAAGATCGTCTAACTAAACAGATTAACTTTTTGACATTTTTAACTTATGTAAATCAAATTATTTTGATTTTGAATTGAAATGATTTAGAATTGAAAAAATACAACAAAACATAGAGGAAGAAGACAATATATTAGGTGAATATTGATAGAAATTTTGATGGTAATCAAATTATGTAAATAAAATATTACATACTACTTATGTATTTTGGAAGAACGGTCCTGGTAGGCAAATTGTGAGGTTGATTAACGTCTGTTCCGTGAATAATCCAATTTCCATTGGAATTACGAATAGATAAATCGCCAAGTTAACACAGTGTGTAAATAAAAGTACAAGTGCACTAGTGAGTGAAAATAAATCGTCCAAAGCATCGAAAAAGTAAGATCTCTCCATTATTTACTGTAAACAGGTATTTTAGATGCCAATAATTATTCGAACAATATAAATACATAAAATAAAACCACTGATAAGAAATTCAAGTTTTGATGGGTCAAACAGACTTGATTTATTTTCGCAGTGCAGAGTCGGACTTATAAAATAAATCTAAAATAGTGCGAGAATTAAAAATCAATAATTTTAATTTTTACGGTGATTACGAACTGGCTTAAAGTTAATTTCTAAATTAAGTTTATAGATTGTGTCTAATATAGGTTTATTTTTTTAAACTAACCTTATATTTTATATTGTATTCTATACAGATTTTTCTAATTGTAACATTTAGCGGGGCACTTTTAGAAAATGGAAAGAAAGGATAATGACACAGGAAGTGAAACCGATGACGAAACGAAACGCAAAAGAGAAAACTTGGATGATTGTTTTAATAGAAGTAAAATTACAAAACGGTCACCAAGCAAAGCAGGCAACGAAAAAAATGAAGACATGGAAAATGTTATGATTACGATGATGAGAGAGCTCATGAATAAAAATGATGAAATGCTTCAGGAAATAAAACAAATAAGAAAAGAACAACAACAAACCAATAAAGAGTTAATGGATGTAAAAGTAGAGAATCAAAAACTAAAAAAAGAAGTAAAATTGCTACATGAAAGAATGGAGCAACTGGAGAAATTTAGCAAAAAGAAAAGCTTGATCGTAACTGGGTTGAAAGTACAAACAAATGATGATAAGAAATTAAAAGAAGAAATGGAAAATTTCATAGCCCAAGAGTTGCAAACACAAATAAAACTAAGAAGTGCAACAAAAATAGGAGAAACAGTATGCGCGATAGAGACAGAAACTTTCACGGATAAAATGGAAATCCTAAACAAGAAAAGTAAACTAAAACAGCATAAAGACCGTATCTATATAAACAACGATTTGACATCGAAAGAAAAAGAAATACAAAAGGAAATAACTAAAATAGCAAAGGAAGAAAGAAGCAAAGGTAAGCAAACGAAAATCGGCTACAAGAAATTAATAGTAAATGGCAAAATCTGGATATGGGACGAGGAGAGAGAACAGCTGATAGAAAATTCAAAAAACTAATAAACGAAGAACAGCGGCTGAAATATGGTATTGACATGGCAAAAAAAGGAATAACGACTTTGGAAAATGAGGGAAAAAACGATACAAATAAAGAAAAACATGAGGAAATAATAAAAATTGGAACCTGGAATGTACGAAGTACGTACGAAGAGGGTGCCTTAAAAAATTTAGATAATATTATGGAGAATTACAAAGTAGACATCCTGGCCTTACAAGAAACAAAACAGTTGGGAACTGAAATAGTCAAAATAGGAAAAAGAACCTTTTTTAAGAGTGGCGGGACAAACAGATATTTTGGAGTTGGATTTATGGTGACAGAAAAAATAAGTAAATTAGTTATAGACTTCCAAGCAATATCAGATAGAATATGTTATTTAAGAATAAGAGGAAAGTACAGAAAAATTAGCATCATTAATGCACATGCCCCCACTGAAGAAAAAGACCTAGAAACCAAGACAGAGTTCTATGAGAAGCTAAGTAATTTGATGGATAAAATTCAGAAATATGACATAAAGATAATCGTAGGAGATATGAATGCCAAAATAGGAAGAGAAGAGATTTACAGAAGTATAACGGGTGGAAAAAGTTTGCATAAGGAATCAAATGAAAATGGGAAAAAATTAATTGAATTTGCAACAGAAAATAAAATGAAAATTGTAAGCACAAGATTTGACCATAAGGATATTCATAAGATAACTTGGATATCTCCAGATGGAAGGACAAAAAACCAGATAGACCACGTATTAATAGAAAGTAAACATATCAGAGCAATTACCGATTCCAGAAGCTACAGAGGGGCAGATACCAATAGCGATCATATTCTAACGATAGCCAAACTTAAACAAGAGCTGCCAAGAAACCCAAGAACAGCAAAAGAAAGATTAACATACAAGATAGAATTACTTAAAGAAGAAAAAACGGCAAACAAATTTGTGGCAGAGATAAATAAAAGACTTCGTTACCCCACCGCAGAAGATATTGATGAAGAATGGAGGAATATACAGATAGCGATGACAGAAGCAACGGAACTATGTCTAGGAAAAGTACAAGCAGAGAAACGAAGAGACTGGTTTGACGAGGATTGTAAAATAGCATTGATACGTAGAAATAAAGCAAAAATAGAAAAAGACAAAAATAATACACAGGATACTACAGAAAAATTTAAAATGGCAAGAAGAGAAGTAAAACAAATCTGCAGAAAAAAGAAAAGAGAACATCTTGACAAACAGTTGAAAACAATAGAAGAATCATACGTAAACAAGGAAATAAGAAATTTCTACCAAGAAGTAAAAAAATCTCGAGGAACTGCAAAGAGTAAAACAAGTTATTGTAGAGGTAAAGACGGTGTGCTTTTAGGAGAAACAACAGAAAAATTGAACAGATGGGCGGAGTATTTTGAAGAACTATTAAATGAAAATAAACAAGCAGAACCCCAGGAAATAAAACAACATGAACAGGATAACACAGAACAACAACGTGAAGAAGAACCTACACTACAAGAAGTAAAAGAAGCAATATTGAAGCAAAAAAATAACAAAAGCGCAGGAGAAAGCGGAATTCCGGCAGAGATTTTTAAAGTAGGAGGAGAAAAGCTGCAAGAAAAAATTTTCCGACTAATATTAACAGTCTGGCAAAAAGAGGAAATGCCGCAACAATGGAACAATGCACTCATCTGTCCAATCTACAAAAAAGGTGATGAAACAAGTTGCGAAAATTATAGAGGAATATCGCTATTAGAAGTGGCCTATAAAATACTTGCAAAAATCATCCGAAATAGATTGCAAAAGGAGGTAAATAAGATCATTGGAGAATACCAAGGAGGTTTTAGACCAGGAAGATCAACAACAGATCAAATATGTTTATTAAAACTAATACATAACAACAGCTACGAACAAAATTTGGGACTACACATGTTGTTCATTGACTTTAAACAGGCTTACGACTCAGTAGACCGAGATATGCTATATGAAGCAATGAGATCCTTGGGTATTTCAGGAAAGCTGGTTAAATTAGTGAGAATGACGCTCAACAATACAAAAAACAGGATAACACTGGAAGGAAATTTTTCAAAACAATTCACAGTAAATAAAGGACTGAAACAGGGTGACCCTCTATCTACAGACTTATTTAACTTGGTACTAGAACACATAGTAAGAAGGATAAAAATTAATACAAGCGGTACCATATTTAACAACAGACAGCAGTTTATAGCTTACGCTGATGATCTAGTCATCCTAACAAGAACAAAGGAACATCTCCAAAAAATATTCCAAAAGTTCGAAGCGGAAGCAAAAAGGTATGGATTAAGAATCAACCAAGGAAAAACACAATACATGGTAATGAAAGGAGATATAAATAAAGAGGATAACTATATAAAAATGAAAGGAGAAGGAGATGAATATAAATTTAAGGAAGTAGCAGAATTCGAATACCTAGGAGTGACTGTAACCAGTACTGGAAGGGAAGAAAAAGAAATAGATAAAAGATTATTGAAGGGAAGTCGAGTTGTGGGTGCCTTAAACACGATATTAAAAGCAAAAAATGTATCAATAAACGCGAAAATCAGAATGTATGAAACGATAATACGGCCCACAGTGTTGTATGCGAGCGAAACGTGGGTAATGAATCAACAAGAGGAGAAGAAGATACAGATATGGGAAAGGAAGATCCTGAGAAAAATTTTTGGAGGTATACAGATAGCGGAGAAAACCTGGAGGAGACGAACAAATGAAGAAGTAATGAGGATGTATGGGAGACCAAAAATAACGACAAAAATACGAGCCCAAAGAGTTAGATGGCTGGGACATATTACTCGAATGCCAGAAACTAGAAACGTCAAACGAATATTGAATGACAGAGCATTGGGAAAAAGGAGACGAGGTCGACCAAGGAAGAGATGGTTAGAGGCTGCAGAGAGGGATTTGGAAGAAATCGGGGTGAAGGACTGGAGAAAGAGTGCAGAGGACCGAACAGAATGGAGAAATATTATCCAGAATTTAGAAGCCGTAGGCCTATAAGGCCTGTTAGCGCTGTTATATATACTTATGTATTTTGGTAGGTTCAAGGTAGGTATCGGAGCCCGTATAACGACTAATAAATTTCGCAATCACTTGCGTCGTGCAAAGTGGCTATGTTCAAATATCATAACAAAATTTGATCAACTATTTATAAAACACTTACCAGTGAAATATTCTTTAGCTTTGAATAAGCGAGATCTGCGGCACTCATACTAGGCACAGTTTGATGAGCTTTCACATTGGCATGCAACAATCATCTCTTCTATGTAAATAAGTCCAAAAATATAATATGAAAACTATTTAAAAAGGCAGTATAACCATTAACTAACTTTTTGTTTGTTGTTTCTCTTCCTACAAATTTTAAAACGCAACAAGCATACATTATAACCAAACCATGCACAGTCCCACAGCTGTGCCACAGCTGCCATATTGGATAATTTTTGTCATGTCATTTGAACATCCAATCAGAACAAAGTTATAATGCGCATGCGCCCGGTCGCTAGGTTTTCCCATATAAAATTTCACCGTCATTACGCCCGTAAAGAAGTATAACTTCAAAAAACACCCTATGATTGTTACACCCGGTATAAAATGACCTTTACCTGTCTAGCAATAATAATATTACATCGATTTTGTTAAATAATAAGGTTGTAACATACTAAAAAAATCACTCGAATCGGACAACACGTTTAGGAAATTCGAGACTTCTAACGTGTACAATTCAGCAAGTGAGTTGATTATTTTGCTCTCAAGTGTAGATCAAAATTTTGAGTTATTCAAGATCAAAGATTTTAATTTTTCGTGAGAAAAATGCATGTTTTTAACAGATTTTTCATAAATAACTCAAAAACTATAAGATTTTACCAAAAAGTTATTACGTATTACCAAAATTGAAGTTAATAAAAAATGAAATAAACTCCTTACTGGAAAAACATTTTAATGTTAATACAGGGAGTTATAATAGGTAATTGAATGTATATTTTTTTCGGCGAGTACCCAAATCTAAGTACCTATTCAAGCTTAAATAACGGGAAAATGATGCATTTTATAGCATAACCTTATTAAACATTTGTCAAAGTACTTAGAAATATCTATAAAATGAGCCCCCGAACAAGTTGATAGCATTAAAATTTAAGCACCAAATATTTTTCAAAATATATCTTTTAAACATTTTTCCAAAAAAGTTATTGGTTTTTTTAAATAACGCCGTTAATATTTACGATATCAGGTATGCCTAAAAACCATTTGAAAGTTAATTTTAATGGCTATTAAACCCGTTGAATTTAATCTTTTAATCCCCTTACTTTTTTAAAAATAAAAGGTTGAATGGCCCCGGTTACATGGTTCTCGCAGCAAAATTTAAGCTTTAAACCTTTCTATCTCGGTTATTTTTTAGCCTACAGAAATAGTAAAAAGGTAAAATATTTGATACAGAAAAACTAAAATTTGGTTATTATACATATATCACTTTTCACGTATATTGAGTATTTTTGGAGTTATTATCAAAAGAAAATGAAGAGTACGATAATTTTAAATTATATCTTTTTTCAAAAATATGAATTCTAAACCGGTCAAAATTGTCGAAATCATTATATTTTACAGGTATATTTTATAAAATGTATTGTTTTCCCGTTATTTAAGCTTGAATAATTAGATTTGCGTACTCGTCGAAAAAATATACATTCAATTACCCATAACTCACTTTGAATTAACATTAGTTTAGTTCTTTAAGTGAGGAGTGTATTCAGATTTGTATTATCTTTAATTTTGGTAATAACTTTGGTAATAATTAAAAAATAAAATCTTTGATCTAATAACTCAAAAAGTATTGATTAATATTAATAACTTTATATAACAAATTTTGCTTAGAATTTATCTCTCTATCGATTTATGGTATTATCTAAAATATAATAATTTTTACCCATGAGAAGGGATGGCATCCACCACCACGGTAAAAGCGCAAGTTGGCATAATGTCACCTTTGTTCCTTGAGCTACCCAAGTAGCAATTTGTCGACGCGACAATGTTGTCTACCGCGTGGCAACGTTTTCTTACAACGTTGTTATTGCCTAGAAGACGACCCTATTCTGCACTGATTTGGTGGACGATTTTTGAGTTGTCTTGACGTTGCCTAGGCAACCTCCTGTTTAAGCAACATCGCTTCGTAACCGTTGCATAAGACAAGTGAAGCGACTATAAAAAGCACATGCGCGTGCAATGGTTGCTCAAGGAGTCAGACTAGTTATGTTTTTTTACCTATATTTTTAACACCTGTATGGTGAATGCGAATACCAAAAAGTAAACTGTTTTGACATTGTATTGGGTATTTAAATTTATATAAATACATAAAGGACTTATTACATTGATATGGCCCAAGATAGAATTGTGTGGAGAAATGCAATTAGGGAAGCCGACCCCGCATAGGGATAAGGCAAAGAGAATGATGATGATGACATAAAGGACTTATTACCTGATGTGAAATTTATAAACGCATCTCAGATTACCGTCAAATATGGATATTTCACCTTTAAAAAACACACGCGCTCCTTTTTTTATAACATTTTTGACAAAAAATATGCAAATTTAAAAAATCAAATTTTAATATAAAAGTCAAAATTTATGTTAAAGATGTTCTGTATAAATTTAATGTATTGATGGTGCTTTTAAAGGTATCAGAAAATGCCAGCATTTTTTATATTCTGTGTTTTCATTTTCTTTACATCCCAAAAATCTCAAGTAAAACCAAAATGGCGCATTAAACAATATTACCAATATTACTAAAAAATACCTTATTACCAACCTTAGACGGATAAGACAACTTAGAAGTCCAATCGCCAACCAAACCCGGCCGCGCCGACTATCAAAACCATTTTAGAACGCACCCTCTTATTAGGTGACAGAGGTCATGTGACCAGTGTCAAAAGTGTATCATTCTCCTTAACAGCGTTGCCACATTTAGTAGATTTCTACTTTTTTGGTAGATTTTTTATATTTTTTAAAAAATTCTAGTAGGCAATATTTTTTAGTAGATTTTTGGTATATTTCAACAGAATTTGATCCATTTTTTCGAATCATGAGGAAACTATAATAGGTATTTTTCACACAGTCACACTATTTTTTTTTTCATTTTTCACCTCTGTAACTCATTAACACATTCGCGGACACGCTGTCATTTTATACACGTATTCTTATGGAGTAAATGACTTCATATGAAGTCATGACCGCGATTGTGTTAAAATAAACATTATAGAAGTTTTCAGGGACTTTCGGTCCTCGGTAATAACGTAATCTTTCTTTCTGCGTTTAAATTTTTCAAAAATACTTATTAGTTTTCTAAGGATTCGCAAAAAATGAAAACATTTAATATACATTGAACATTTTAACAGACGACATTTTGCGCCTATCCCCTTAAGTTAGCTGTTGTTTTTATTATAAAAAATCCCAAATATATCCCAAAAATCCTTAAGTATATTTCAGTTTTTGATTTAGTAGATTTTAGCTAAAAAATGGTAATTACCAGTTGGTGGTTTGGAATAATTAGGTTTCCAATTTTGTGGAATTCCTCTTGGGACATTTAGGACGGATGTGCATATCACTGTATTACTGTATTTACATGGCCTAAAAAGAATCTCCTGATTTTGTGAAAACAAAACTACCGAAAGAGTAAAAACTGACCTGGCAACCCTGTCTGCCAAAGCTGATACAAAGATTAAAAGGTTATCAAATCTCAAATCTGCTGATAAAACAATGGAATGGAAACCAGCTATTAAAAAAACAAATAAACAGGTTGTTAAATAAATCGAAAATTTCCATCAAAATAAAATATATAATAATAAGAAAAAATAAGGTTATAAAGGAAATTCTTTTTCTCCTCTGGGCGTAAATTAGTTTAGCATTATAACATTTTTAAGTCGTTGCGATTGTTGAAAAAACTGAACTGTGATATGTAGTTGTCACAATGGTAATAAATTAGTTGCCCGTATAACTAAAACTAAAGGTATTACTTAACATTGTAACATCGTAATGTCAGTCGGGGTAGGGGACGTTGGCCGAAACAACTGAAAATACTCTTGGGCAACGTTGTATACAGTGCATTTGTTTGTACTGACAACCAATGCGTCGAAAAATTGCTACTTGGGTATCCTCTAACTACTCACCAATTTTCATGAAAATCGATGGAGGTTCAACGAAATCGGAGGTGAAAACCTTCAATGACTGCATTAAGTGGATTGAAAGATATTTTTCCTAATTTTGACATTGCTTTGCATATTTATTTGTGCATGTGCATCCCAATTGCCAACGGGCCGCTGAGAGGTGCTTTTCGAAAATATCAAGAATTAAAAATAATTTTCCATCAAGTATGACGCAAGAACGTGTTAACAATTTGTCTATTTTGTTAAGAAAAAAAATTTCTTTTGAAAAGTCTTTTTTTGAAAAGAATTCTCTGATGTGATCGAACTGGAGTGACGATTTTTTCTGTTATAGGTATATAAACATCGTAGTTTTAATCCATTTTTAGTGTATTCTTATTAAAATAAACATTTCTGCAATTTTTTTCGCAAAAATGGTAGGTACATGCTTGAAGGGCGGCTGCTAGAGAATTGCCTAAGGCGTCAATTGACCTAAACGCGGCTCTGACCGGCAGCCTGAATTTTAGTGGTTCAGAGAGAATCAAATATGCACTCTCTCATGAGAACCTAAGAAGGGTTGAAACTAATTAAGGTGCTTTTGGCGCTCCTTGAACTAACTAAAATAAGACATATTATATTATATTTTTATTTATTTTTGTAGAGGGAATGAGGGCTAGATGGACGGTCACACAGAAGATATATCCGTATATGATATCAATATTTTTGGTATATTTTACTACACTTTGTCTCTATCCCGGAATCACCTCGGAGGTAGTGAGTTGTCACATGGGCCAGTGGATGCCGATGCTAATGATGATTGACTTTAATTGTGCAGATGTAATAGGTGAGTGTTAGAGTGTACTTTGCATTAAGTACAGTGGAACCCCGATAAGTCGGCCCCCGATAACCCGGAAGTCCGGCTGACCCGGACCGATTTTCATCAGACAAACATTTCAACAATAAAAATGTATGTAATATAATATTTGAGAGATAATGTGTGTTTGTGTAATTTGAACTATACGATAGTAAAAATGACTCATGGCACACGGCGGCAGAGCGACGTTCATTGGCTCGGATTATCGGAAATAACAGGCACCTGTATTCCTTTATTTATTTCAAACTGTCTTAGCATTGTTCAAAAAAGACTAAAAGACTATTTAAAAAATTCTTTTTTAAACAATGGTCTTAATTTGCACTGTTCTTAAATAACTTAACATTGTTCTGATTGTGACCGTATTGTGTGTAGTAGGTACAGTCGTATTTTCGCTTCTGTTCTGTAATCGTGCTTCAGATAGGTTTGTTTACAACTGTTGAACAATACCTACTCTATACTCTATACAACTATACGTAATTTAGATGTGTACTGTGCATATATATTTCATGTTATTTCAATTATAACGGAGTTTATGTGTAAGAATACCGTATTTTATTAATTTTTACCATACTCTCCGGCTAACCCGAATTTTCGATAACCCGGATCGGCCGCGGTCCCGATTAATCCGAGTTATCAAGGTTCCACTGTAATTGCTTTTCTTATTATTGTGATGACAGTTAAATTTTATAGTCAATAGTTGTTAGATGTCGTAAAATTATACTCTTTAATTTTTTATAACAAGTTAATTAAGTCTTCTTATATTACACTTTGTACATCAACGTAGGCAGTTTTTTGTATTTACTATAAATAATGCCTGTAGAATGGCAGTTTTACTAATATATTTGGTCACGTAGGTATCTTTATTACAAGAATAAAAAACAGTTCAACGCTGTAAAAATAGGTGGCGCACACAATACTCCAGCTACAAAAGAGCTGATATGAATATTACGTGGCGCAAAGATTAATTTTCATTTTGATGGAAAATAAAATTATAGTTTTAATGCTACTACCGTTATAGGACTGGATCCCGCGTACCAAAAAAGTTTATTAATAGCAACCTGAAAATTTGTTAATAGCTTAACGGTGTCTAGCCGGACAAACTTTGATATACGGGAATATTGGAACAGGGAAAGTTTTAATTGTGGAACAGGTTAAAAATTTGGAAAGGTCATGGTTTTTTTTTTTCAAGGTACATTTTTTCATACAGGGTAGTGAGAAAGTATGGAAACACGGTAATTTCTCGGAAACCGCTTGAACGATTTTTGTAAAGTTTGGAGAGTAATGGTGTTCTAATGCGGCCGATATTATAGTGGTAATTACATTGTTGTCAAATCTTCCGTTTTTCTGGAAGTCTAATGAACTTTCTTATTTTAAATAGAACAACCTACAAATTTTTTGCGTTTGAAAGTCCTTAAGAAATACTGATTATTTTTTATGTTATATTCCCTATACCTAAATGCTATAATTTCGAAGTTATTGCTACATTTATTAAAAAAATAAATTTTTAACAAATTATAAAAATCAATTTTTGCGGCCCAGGTAGAAATTGTCGACTTTTTTGCGTCCCACCAATTCAATTTGATGTGAATTCTTAAAAGAATAACATATTCAAAATTTCAAAATAAAATTTTACCAAAACGTGGAAAATTCGGATGGCCCAGAAGCCTTGTCCGGGACGCCGGGACACGACTTCGTAATTCGGGCCAAGTCCCACATTTTTCGGGCTAGTTGGTCACACTAATCATGTATACTCTGGGCTAATTAGCAAAATACAAGGAAAAGTTATTTACCAGCAATTTTATTGCTGGAATCGAATCTTATTATTGTATGTATTAATAATATAGATATGCAAAGTCCGCAGATATGTGCTACTTTTTTATAAACAAAATGGCGCCCGAAAATCGTTTTTTTTTCAATTTTTGCTCTATAACTCCAAAGATTCTAACTTTAGACCAAAAACACCCAAATAAAACTTCACCGCAATTAAATTCTGCATAGAGACGTGTTTTTTCCGATTTACTTCGACGAAAACTTTCCCCGGAAAAAGCGGGTTTTTCCAACAAAATCTTTAATTTTCAACTAAACTTTTAGATAAGTAGTTGTTAATCAATAATTAAATAACTTGGTAACATAAAAGCCCTTTCCGTATATTTTATAATTCCAGAAGTCTATGGAAATTGAATGAACAGTTTAGCAACAATTAAAATGATAATTAAAAATTTACGGTCGCTATAATAACGACAATAATTGTGATGCATAAGAATAACTATGATTTTTTCATAAAAAGAACTATAACTATCTAATGTACTCTACAGAATTGAAATTGGACTATTTAAGCGGCCTCAGGAATATTTTAAATTTATAAACAATTTTTTGGTTTATAAACAATATCTCGGGAAATATTAAACTAAATTAAATTGTGAAAACGGTGTTCGAAAGACAGCGGCAGGATGCTTCTTTTAAAAGAAAAAACGTGTTTAATTATGACAAGTGGTTCCTGAGATACAACCGGTCAAAGTTGACCGGAATTTACGGCAAAGATATAGAATAGAATAGAATAGAAATATGGTTTATTGCCATGAAAAATTTTACAATTTTATCGACAAAGCTTATAAATAGTAAAAAAAAAAACAAAACAGTAACAATCCAATTTACTAAAATTACATAAATCGTCAATAAGTTAAATAAAATAAATAAATAAATCGAAGTTAAAACAGAAATAATCAATTGCAAAAATTTAAATAAATTGCAAATCCATAGTCTACCTAATAATTAATAAAAAAGGTTTAAAAGTTAAAAAGTTAAGCTGCTGCATATGACACCCAAATATAGATAAAAAAATAATAAAAATACTACTTGTGCAAAGGGTACTGTAATTTCTTAGTTATTGACTAAAATAATCTTCTACTGAATAATATGGTCTTTCAGACAGGTAGGCTTTTGTCAGTTTACGGAATTTGGGAAAAGATGGTGCAGATTTTAGTTGTAGGGGGAGATGGTTGTACATTTTTTTTTGCGGAATATAATATCGATTTCTTTACTAACTCCGAGGACGGGGTCGGCAAATAGACGTCAAACGAAGAATTTCTCGTGAAGTAGTGATGATTAGGTCTTGGTGGAAAGACATGTAGATGTTTACGAATTAAGCAAACAGTTTCTAAAATATACAAAGATGGAAGGGTTAAAATTCCGTGATCTTTGAAGTAACTTCTGCAGTGTGTTGTTCTTCTGAGGCCAAACAGATATCTTATAGCTCTTTTTTGTAATTTGAAAATAACATCGAATTGGGCAGCTGTACCAGAACCCCAAAAAGGAAGACCGTAACGAAGATGTGACTCGAACAAAGAAAAATATGTTATTTTGGAAGATGCTAAATTGAGTTCATTCGAAACAGATCTTATAGCATAGCAGGCTGAAGAGAGTTTCTTCCGTAACCAATCGATATGGAGGGACCATTTAAGGTTGCTGTCTAAAAAAAATGCCAAGAAATTTTACAGAATCAACGGTACTGATCTGGCTGTTATTAAGAAGTAAGGGTTGAAGAGCTCCTTTATAAGACAATGCTACTGTTTTATCTACGTTAAACGAGAGTAAATTTGAGTCAGACCAGGTTTTTATTGTAAGTAGATCAGAAGTTATAGTAGCATGAAGAGTTGCAATATTTGAGTTGCTCCAAGTGATACTGGTATCATCAGCAAAAAGAAAGATGTTTCCATCGATTTTTAAATTAGTGATGTCATTAATAAAGATAAGGAAAAGTAGAGGACCCAATACTGAACCTTGAGGTACCCCACATACAATGTTTTTGAGACTAGAGTCTTTATCATTTGCTCTAACCAGTTGTTTCCTATCTTCCAAGTAAGATTGGAACCAATCTAAAGAAATGCCTCTAATTCCGTAGAAATTTAGTTTTTTTATCAAAATGTTGTGATTTACACAATCAAAAGCTTTGGCATAGTCACAAAAAACGGTGGCAGTGCAAAGATTATTGTTCAGTGCTTGATATACCTCATGTAGTACAGAAAACATGGCATCAGTGGTGCATTTATTATTTAAAAAGCCGAACTGATTTTGTGATAAAATGTTGTTTTCAACTAGAAAGGACATAAGTCGGGCTTTTATGAGTCTCTCAATAATTTTGGAGAGTACCGGTAGTAGTGCAATAGGTCTATAATTGCAGGTATTAGATATTTCACCACCCTTATGAAGAGGAATAATGATGGCTGTCTTCAGGCACTCTGGAAATTTACTTTTCTCAAAAGAATCATTAATTAGTGAGATGAGGACTTCTAACACATTTTCTGGAAGATTAGAAAAAATTTTGATCGATAGACCATCAGTAGGTACTACAGGAAGATTTGTTTTTGATACTATTAATTGTTTGGATTAGTTCAGATTTAACGACTGGTTTTATAAAGAATGAATTCGAGACCTTTCTTGAATTAGGGAGATATGAAATGGGATCTTGTTGTGGCAAAATAGTTGATGTAATATTTTTACTCACATTAACAAAGTATTCATTTAGATTTTCAGGGTCTTTTGCAACACTTTTGGAGCTTCCCAGGCGGTTCTGGTAGTAGACTTTTTTAGCTGATTTTATAAGTTTAAGATAGGTTGCCCTGTACTTGATGATATATTCAGTGATAGAGACGTTGGTAGTAAATTTCTTGATATAGAGAAGAGAACGCATATTCTTGGAAGATATTCGGATACCTTTAGTAGTCCAGGGTTTGTGATGTTTTGGCTTAATTGCAATTAAAGGAAATGCTTTATTGAAGATACAAATAAGCTTATCTAAGAATTCACTGAAATTATTATTCACGTCCATGGCAGGAAAGCGCCACTCAGAGGTTAAGCATAAATTTTGGAATTTACGAAAGTTCCGGGTGGAAAAAATCCTGCCTAAACGTCGGGTTTTCCAGGAGGTTTGCTGGAGATATTAAACTTCGTATAAACTGCTTCATGATCAGATAGTCCAGCATTAATAATTGTAGAGTGGACATCAAGTGGTGAGAAATCTGAGACTGCATAATCAATTATGGTAGATGAAGTTTTTGTAATCCTTGTAGGAGAATCAACGTGCATTGTTAGACCATACAATTCAAATATGTTGACCAAGGATATTCGTGTAGCACAAGCAGCAGCATAATCAATGTTAAAGTCCCCGCATAAAATTTTTCTACTTTTATGGGGCAGGTCATCTAACAAATTTAGCAGGTTCTGAAAAAATAGTTCCACGGATATAAACAATAGGATCATAATTTTCAAACCATCACCTTTTTATTTTTGTCCTCTTTCTCCACACCAATTTTCATATCTTTAAAAGCCTCATAACATATATTATTATAATAAAAACTATCGATAATACGTGTGAAAATTGCCAAAAATAGCAAAATTCCAATCAAAAATTAGGTTGGAGAAAATGTAACCCTCAAAGTTCAAAATCGGTATACGTTAACAAAATGCATTTTCTCGGCTTCCCATGGAGCAATTTCCTTCATTCTTTTTTTGATCCCTAATAACTCGAGTAGAGCCATCGAACTAACGCATTATTAAATGGCAAACTTGCTTTTGTTTTGTTATAATAGATTAATTTATTTATAAGAACAGAAAATTACATATTTTTTTCCAGTTGTAGGCTTTTTTTAGATAAACTTACTACAAGTGTACCTTTTAAAGTTAAAAACGTAAATATTCTCATTTGAAAGCTGTATAATTATTTAAACAATTTTTATTTAAACAAATTAAAATATTGTGTTATAATAAATAAATTAATTTATTATAACAAAAAAAAAGCAAGTTTGACATTTAATAATGCGTTAGTTCGATGGCTCTACTCGAGTTATTAGGGAACAAAAAAAGAATGAAGGAAATTGCTCCATGGGAAGCCGAGAAAATGCATTTTTTTTAACGTATACCGATTTTGAACTTTGAGGGTTACATTTTCTCCAACCTAATTTTTGATTGGAATTTTGCTATTTTTGGCAATTTTCACACGTATTATTGATAGTTTTTATTATAATAATATATGTTATGAGGATTTTAAAGATATGAAAATTGGTGTGGAGAAACAGGACAAAAATAAAAAGGTGATGGTTTGAAAATTATGATCCTATTGTTTATATCTTTGCCGTAAATTTCGGTTAACTTTGACCGATTGTATCTCAGGAACCACTCGTCATAATTAAACGTTTTTTCTTTTATAAGAAGCGCCCTGCCGCTGTATTTCGAATACCGTTTTCACAATTTAATTTTGTTTAATATTTCCCGAGATATTCTATTTGTTTATAAGCCAAAAAATTGTTTATAATTTTAAAATATTCCTGAGGCCGCTTAAATAGTCCAATTTCAATTCTGTAAAGTACATTAGACAGATATAGTGTCTTTTTCTGAAAAAATCATAGTTATTCTTATGCATCATAATTATTGTCATTATAGTAACCGTAAATTTTTAATTAACATTTCAATTGTTGCTAAACTGTTCATTCAATTTCCATCGGCTTTTGGAATTATAATATATACGGAAAGGGATTTTAGGTTACCAAGTTATTTAATTACTGATTGACAACTACTTATCTAAAAGTTTAGTTGAAAATTAAAGATTTTGTTGGAAAAACCCGCTTTTTCCAGGGAAAGTTTTCGTCGAAGTAAATCGGAAAAAAACACGTCTCTATGTGTTTGGAATTTACTCGTTTCCTGTCGCTGATAATCGAAATAAACACTAGTGGACTGTATGATACTTGTAATTAATTGAAAGAGGTACAAATTACATAAAATACACTTCTTGGTTCGCGTATTCGTCTGTAGTCTGTTTTCTTGTCTACACTCTCAACAACATTAGTTCCCGAATTCTAGTTTTTAGGTGTCACTGAGGCGCGCGCGGTGTTGCCACCGTTGCCATTTTTTATAAAGGTTAAAAGTCCTAACATAGCCCCCCTTTTGAAGGGCACCTTCAAAAATATATACATAAAATATTGAATAGTAAAATATCTAAATACACAAAAAATAAAACAAACACAAATAATTGTCAATTGTTGATGTCTTCTTGCATTGGTAAAGGACACAAATGTCTTACTGAACGAGTAACTGATCCCTTCATGGTGGTTACTTCTGCTACTCTGGTTTCTCCATCTCTACCTTGACATAACTTAGTGATTCGTCCAGTAATCCATTGACAAGGAGGAACAGAATCATTTTTAATAAGAACCAGGGTTCCTAATCGAATTTTGCTAGCTGGATCCTTCCATTTGTACTGTTGATGTAATTGAGACATATATTGTTTGGAAAATTGACCCCAAAATTGCTGGTACAGCTGCTGCACATGTTGGAATCTGGTTAAGCGACAGCTGGCTATATTGTGAACGTCATACTCTGGCAATGACGTAAGAGGTCTACCAATTAGGAAATGGGAAGGTGTAATAGGAGATAAGTCATTAGAACTATTTGACATGTCAAACAATGGTCGTGAATTTAATATACCTTCTATCTGTACGATAAGGGTGTTAAATTCTTCAAATGTTACATTATTATTAATTAATATTCGTTTCAAATGATGCTTAGTGCTTTTAACTGCTGCTTCCCACAGCCCCCCATGATTAGGTGTATAAGGAGGAATGAAGATCCATTTTATTCGTAGCTCGCTTGTAGCCGTTTCAATAGAATTGTAATTTTTCTGTAAAAAATGTCCTAACTGTTTCAGATAATTGTTGGCTCCTACAAAGGTACTGCCGTTGTCTGAATAAATAGTACTAGGTATACCACGTCGAGCGGTAAATCTTTTTAAACTTGCTAAAAAATTCTCTTTTGTGAGGTCCGACACAACTTCTAAATGGACAGCTTTTGTGCAAAAGCAAATGAATAATGCCAAATAACATTTTAATAGTTTAGCTCCGCGCCCCTTTTTACTAAGAATATTAAAAGGACCTGCATAATCTATACCAGTCACATCAAATGGAAAATTAGGTTTAATTCGATTATTTGGTAGATTTGACATTGGACTTAAAAAGGGTGTAGGATTAAACTTGAAACAAGTCAAACAATTTTTGACAGTTTGTTTTGCTAAGACACGTCCTGCTATAGGCCAGTAACGTTGTCTTACTGATGCAAGCAATAATTGAGGACCTGGATGAAATAGTTGCTTATGTTTATACTCGAAAATTAACTTAGTAAAATAGTGTTTGGATAACAGAAGAATAGGATGTCTAGTATTGAACGATAAATACGTATTGTTGAGTCTTCCACCTACTCGAAGAATTCCTTTATTATCCAAAAATGGAGTTAATGAAGAAAGTCTATTATTTTTTGGAAGTTGCTTGCCCCTTTTGAAAAAGGATAATTCGTCAGCAAATGACTCTAATTGAGCTTGTTTGACGATACTAATATGGGCTTCATCTAATTCTGCAATAGATAAATTACCCGTACGTTTATTAGATTTATTTCTTAAATTGTAAATGAAACGTAAACAATAGGCTGTTATTCTTTGAAGTGTAATAAAATCTGAGTATCTAGTGATTAAATCTGACAATTGTACTGATATAACTTGAAACACTTTAGAAGTCTTTTTCAACTCTGTCAGTTCTGAAGTTTTTAACTTAAAATCCACATTAGGCCATTCTGACTGTGGCAATTGCAAAAACAGTGGTCCGTTCCACCAAATTGTATTGGAAATTAATTTTTCAGGCATAATACCACGAGATGCAATATCTGCTGGGTTACTTGAACTGTTAACATAATTCCAGGTAAATGTGTTGGACAACGATTGAATTTTGGATACTCGATTAGCAACGAAAACTTGTAATTTACTAGGATCCGTATGAATCCAACTTAGTGCTACCTGAGAATCAGACCACATGAAAATAGGAACATTGACTTGAATGGCTTCTGTTACGGTGTTTATTAGTTGTGCACCTAATAAACAAGCACAGAGTTCTAGTTTCGGAATAGTTACAAGTTTGATTGGTGCAACTTTAGTTTTTGAACACAAGAGATTAATGTGATATTGATTTGAATCATCGATGCTTCGAAGGTAAATGCACGCAGCATATGCAGCTTTTGATGCATCACAAAAACAATGAATATCAAGTAAAGTATTCGAGACAACTTTACGAGGAATAGATATCTGATTAAAAATATTAATATTATTTTGAAATTGTAACCAAGTCTGTTGCAAATCCAAAGGGATTGGAGTGTCCCACGAAATATGAAGAGTCCATAATTGCTGAATGAGCATTTTTGCAATAATAATAGACGGGCTTAACAGACCTAGAGGGTCATATATTTGCGCAATATTCGATAGAATATGTCTTTTAGTAAATGGTTCGTGACTACGTAATTTGTTTATGTTAAAGGTAAACGAATCAGAAGAATTTAGCCACTGGACACCTAATGTTTTACAACTATCGTGATCTCCCAAATTTAATACTGAATTTGAGACATCGGATTCTTGAAAATCTGTAATTACTTGCTGATCATTTGAAATCCATTTTCTCAGAATAAAATGAGCTGATTTGAGCATATTGTAAATAGATTTGCATCTTTCTTGTAGTTCGCTTAGATCATTAGATCCTGTTAATAAATCATCAACATACATATCATTTAAAATTGTGCTAGAAGCTAATGGAAACTTGTCTAAATTGTCTTCAGCTAATGTTCTGATACATTTAATTGCTAAATAAGGTGCTGATCTAGTGCCATATGTGACAGTATTCAGTTGATAAATAGAAAATTCTTCATTATTATTTTCACGCCAAAGAATTTGTTGTAAATATTTATGTTCTGGATGTATGAGTATCTGTCTGTACATTTTAGAAATATCTGCTGATACAACATATTTATAAATTCTGAATCTTAACAAAATGTTTAAAATATCGTTTTGCACTTTAGGACCTACATATTGAAGGTCATTAAGAGAATATCCTGATGAGCTCTGGCAGCTTCCATCAAAGACAGTTCTAAGTTTTGTAGTTACACTAGACTCTTTTAATATACCATGATGTGGTAAAAAATAGGAATGTTCTGAATTAATAGAAATTTTACTCATATGACCTAGGTTTTCATATTCATGAATAAATTCAAAATAGAGTTGTTTAAAATAGGAATTGGAGAATTTTGATTCTAATGACTTAAATCTTTTAATAGCTGTTTGCTTTGAATCACCTAATAGACTAGGAGAATATTTTAATGGTAATTTTACCACGAATTGTCCATTCTCATTACGAGATGTGTCTTGTTTAAATAAAGATTCGCAAATGAGATCGTCTTGAGACAGAAATTCATTCTTGGTTTGAACATCCTCTAGTTCCCAAAACTTTTTTAATTGATCATCCTCAGGGATGTGTACTTCAACAAAATTGCATACATATTTATCTGAATTAATTGGAACTGTACCTGTTACAACCCAACCTAAATGAGTATTGATTAGTAATGGAAGATTTTTACCTAATGATATTTTATCTTGCAATATAAGATCCCAAAAAATGTGAGCGCCTAATAACAAGTCAATTTCTTTAGGACAATTGAATTCTGGATCTGCTAAATTAATATTGTGAGGTAATCGAATATTATTCATATCAATAGGATAAGCAGGTAATCTACTTGATATAACGGGTACTACAAGACATGATATACTAGAATTGAAATCTGAAAATTGTGAAGATATTTTTAATGAACATTTTTTACTAATGTTAGAAGAACGCTGACTAATACCAGTAATTGAACAGTTTGTATCAGTTAATTGTAGTTTTAATTTATTGCAAAAGCGTTCGGTGATTAAATTCATTTGTGCACCGCAATCAAGTAATGCTCGGCACTTATGAAACTTACCATCTTGGTCTTTAATATTACACATAACTGTAGCTAATAAAACTTGACTCTCATTTTTTGCAAAATTTATACTTATTTGCTGTTCTACACCATCATTTCTATGATCAAAAGTACTAGGTGAACTTACTTGATGATTAGTGTCACGAATTGAAACTTCTGCATAATCTTTATGAAGCAACGTGTTATGTTTGTGAGTCTTACAAACAGGACATGGACCAAATTTACAATTTCTCTTATCATGACCACTTAATAAACAATTTTCGCATAATTTAAGTTTTCTAACTTCCCGAAACCTCTCTTCGACTGATAACGCTTTAAAGGTGGGACATTTATAAATTGAATGTTCCTTTCTACAAAAATTACATCGGTTTTTAACCGCAAAGTGCACTAGATTGTTAGATCTGTTGTGATACTTATTTGAACTTGAAGACTGTGATTTAGCCGTTTGAGATTCATCCAAACTTTGTAGTATGTCCGTCTTATTTTTTAAAAAATTGATAAAATGTTCTAAAGTAGGCAAATCGTTTGCAACCTTAGTTTCTTTCCATTCGCGTATAGTATTTTTCTGGAACTTGTTGATTAAGATATGTATCATAAATGAATCATATAACTTTTCTTTTGGTACGTCTATACCTTCCAAGGAAGTTAAATGTTTGGATATCTCGTCTAACATATTTCGAAAACTAGCATAATTATAATTATCTTTTTGCATCATGGTTAAATTTAGTAATGATTTAAAGTGGCTGTCTATTAAAAACTGTTTTTTATCGAACCTATCGCATAATAAATCCCAGGCTTTCTGAAATGGTTGATCTACGCTCTCTAAACCTTCAATACAACTGGCTGCGTACCCTTGCAAAGAAGCCTTCAAGAAATGAAACTTCTGCCCATCACTAAGGGATGCATTATTCGCAATGGTCGCATTGAAGCTATTTTTGAAACTAACCCAAAATTGAAACTCCCCAGAGAACGTTTGCAATTTTATTCTCGGTAATAGGACATTTTGCAGGGGATCACTCACTGCTTTAAATTCACTAGATTGACCTAATTGACCGTATTGTACATTATTACTGTTTACCGCTACCGGTCTTAAAATGGTTTTTAAATATGCTTGTGCCGCATAAAATCGATTTTCAAACTCCTCTCTTTCTGAATAGTGCTCCGGTAATTGACCCTCAGAACATTTCTTTTCTATCTCTGTTTGAACTATATCAAAATCATTTAGTAAGTTTATATGATTATCATATCTAAATTGAACATCTTGAATATCAAAGTCACCCTTGTCTTTTGTTTTAGTAATGAATTTCTCTAGCAAAGTTAACTTTTGTTTATTTGTTCCACGAAGTCTAACTAAATCTTTTAAATCGTCTACTACTACTACTTCATTTGAGGTCGCCATCTTAGTAAATAAAATTGATAAAATCGACAAATGGGTACTTATAATTTAACTATGGATTATTATTGAAATTAAATATCAAAACACATATATAATTGTACACAAATATCGCAAACAGAAGGTAATATCATTTAACTAGATTGATATTGATAGAATTGCATAAAATCGTTTATAATTATTGTCAAATAAACCAACGAATTATAAAATGATCGGTTAAGAATGAAATATATAAAAATGGAAGGATCTGACCTTTATTTGCAGTGGTCCTGATGAATAGCTGTCGCTTGTCGCGTACCTTGCTGTACGTACTTCTCTTTCGCTGAATTGGGCCACTGGAAATGACACTAGAACTTGGAACTTGGTTAGCGTCTACTAGTTTTTGGCGCTAATATTGCCTCATGCCGGCTAATAGATAATAAATTCGGCTCTTTTGACCAAAATGTTTGGAATTTACTCGTTTCCTGTCGCTGATAATCGAAATAAACACTAGTGGACTGTATGATACTTGTAATTAATTGAAAGAGGTACAAATTACATAAAATACACTTCTTGGTTCGCGTATTCGTCTGTAGTCTGTTTTCTTGTCTACACTCTCAACAACATTAGTTCCCGAATTCTAGTTTTTAGGTGTCACTGAGGCGCGCGCGGTGTTGCCACCGTTGCCATTTTTTATAAAGGTTAAAAGTCCTAACACTATGCAGAATTTAATTACGGTGAATTTTTATTTGGGTATTTTTGGTCTAAAGTTAAAATCTTTGGAGTTATAAAGCAAAAATTTAAAAAACACGATTTTCGGGCGCCATTTTGTTTATAAAAAAAGTAGCACACTATCTGCGGACTTTGCATATCTATATTATTAATATACACAATCATAAGATTCGATTCCACCAATAAAATTGCTGGTAAATAACTTTTCCCAAAAATGGCCTATTCTCCGATAATCAGCCCAGACTAGTATCATGTTTTAGTTACTTTGCCTGGGGTGATTGCGGGATGGATCGAGAGCTCTACGGTTGCCATATGTGTTCCCAAGCGTGGATAAAATGTGGGGGTGATTGAAAAGGTTAGCAATCTGGCAATCGTAAAAACGAATGCTGCTCAAAGAAACAATGTAAAGCTTCGGAACCGAATTGATAATTTGAAATACTGATAATAGAAAAATATCCAAATTCCAGATCTGAACTCCTATAATATTTAGTAGAGTGATTCCACGATTACTGTTATGTAGTTCTTTTGGTCACTCTATTTAACCTTTTTTGTATTGACTTATATATAGACACTAAATCCGGATGAACAAATTAAAACTCGTATAGAAATTGTAAGAGGAGCATTTATGAAACTTAGATCTATTCTGAGCAACTCTCAGCTGAATTTACAACTAAGTGTACATGTGTATCCTGTATTACTGCATGGATGTGAAACCTGGATCATAAAGGTTAACATGATGAACACACTAGAAGCCTTCGAGATGTGGTCATATCGTAGAATGCTCAAAATATCTTGGGTTCAACGCATTTCAAACAGAGAAGTCTTGAACAGAGTAGGTCAAGGCGAAGGTGACTTAATCAAGATGATAAAAAAGAGAAAACTTGAATATCACGGGCATATAATGAGAGGTAGCAGAGCAGATACAGGATGCTGCAGTTAATACTCAATGGAAAAGTCGACGGAAAAAGAGGAATTGATAGTAAGAAATATTCATGGCTCCAAAACCTTCATCAATGGACTGGCTTATCAGCAGATCAACTATTACATGCCGCACAAGATCGAGAACGATATCGGCAAATTGTCATGGAAGCTACCCACGCCTTAAATTTGGGCACGGTACTTAAAGAAGAAGAAGTATTGACTTATTACACATAACATAAAGCTCACACAATATTGCTTCTGATTACATTTTATCATACACAATGTTATATCCCTTTTCCAGGTAAACTTATGGCATCCACTCGTTATTGGACCGGGTCCCGTTTGCTAAAATGCTCTATAGCAAGACTGATGATCATTCCCGCCATGGCATTATGCGCTATGCCTCCCATTACAAACTTTGGATTTCTCAGCAGTGATCTCTTGGCTTTTGGGTATTCCATTCTCTTAGGATTAACAAACGGAGTACTTGGCAGTGTGCCGATGATACAAGCGCCCACCAAAGTCCCCAGATGTTATCGTGAACTTGCTGGTAAGTATTAGTAACATAAATGATAGGAAAATATTCCCATACTTAGGTTGAAGCCCTACAGCATTTATTCCCTCTAAGGAGGAAATTCACTCATTCCAGATATCTTGGTTATCGGAAAGATTGAGCTCTGAGGGTTCTTCCGACTATCTTCCACTTTTGTAAACTATCTGTGGCGAGCAATACCGTTATTTATATGGTATTATAAAGACACTCACCAAGTTCAAGCTCTTTGTTGTTTTCTAGAAGATTCTTCAGAATGATACAAGTAATTGTGGGAATTATCAGTGGGATCTGGACGCGATCAATTCTCTGGTACTTTTTTTTTCAAGATATGTCTATTTTTTGTTATCGGCCTATTATGTGTTACTGATCTCAATACGAGAAAAACAATGTTGTTCTGAAGCGATTTCCTTGTGGCATTTTTATAATCAACTATTTATAATGGGAAATAAACCACCATTTTACCAAAAAAATATTTTATTAACCTTTCGAAGCCCAAATCGGGTTTCGTTGTCAAAATACAAAATACTACTATAGTATTTTGTATTTTGACAACGAAATCCGATTTGGGCTTCGAAACGTTAATAAAATCTTTTTTTTTTTTGTAAAATTGTGGCTTATTTCCCATTATAAACAGTTGACGAGAAAAACAAAGTACATGGTAATCAGTAAGCGCAAAATATTAGATACACGGCTTTTGGTTAACCAATAACCAATTAACAGGGTGGACAGCTACATATATCTTGGTACTAACATAAACAGTCAATGGGATTACTCTACCGAAATAAAACAACGCACAGGAAAAGCAAGATCAGCGTTCGTAACGATGAAGTTTTTTTTCAGAAGTCAGGATTTACCACTTGGTACCAAAATATGTAGGGTGAGGCAGATAACTGGCCTATTAGAAATATCTCGAGAACTAAAGGCAACAGAATCATGAACATTGGACTAAAGGGGTTTTGAGGGACGATCTATTAAATGAAAATATTTTCATCTCTTTGCAACTTCCGGTTATACTGGAAGTTGCTTATAACTTGGTTTTTTTAATGGGACACCCTGTATGTTTTTACATTTTTGGATTCTCCTCAATATCTTATTTTTTAAAATATGAGACTTTGTAATATTATACAGGGTATTTTAAAATATATTTACGTTTTTTTGTTAATTTCGTAGTAATATTGACACCCCGTAGAATTGTAATAGTTTGATATTAAAAACTCTGCTTACGTTCAAGTGATTTTTAATATAGTCTATTATTGTTAAGAATCATTAGTATAGCTAATTTCGAAATTTTAGTATACAGGGTTGGTCGAAACTCAAAATGAATATTTTCTGAGATTTCTTAAATAGAACACCCTGTATTTTAGTATTGTAATGAAATGATATTTCATAGTACTTTTTTATTTTATAAGTATTCCCTATACCTAACTGCTTTAATTTGTGAGTTATTGGTGATTCAAGCTAAACATTAATTGCAAAAAAAGTACGTAAAATTTTATTAGGTTGGCCTTGAAAATATTCAATCACAAATAATTTTTCAGAAATAAATACATATTAATCCAGACTGATCCTTAAAATTACCAATAATGGTTTAGCTATCAAAATACCTACTTAGTTAAGATTGTTGGTGCGACTAACAATTAAGCACAATTTAAAGCAGTTAGGTATAGGGAATGCTTAAGAAATAAAAAAGTACCATAAAATATCATTTCATTATAATACTAAAATACAGGATGTTCCATTTAAGAAAACTCAGAAAATACTCAATCCGAGTTTCGACCAACCCTGTATACTAAAATTAAAAATTTAGCTATACTAATGATTCTTAACAATAGTAGACTATATTAAAAATCATTTGAACGTAAGTAGAGTTTTAGTTGTCAAACTGCTACAATTCTACAGGGTGTGAATATTGCTACGAAATTAATAAAAAAAACGTAATTATCTTTTAAAATACCCTGTATAACATTACAAATCATCATATTTTAAGAAAGAAGACATCGAAGAGAATCCAAAAATGTAAAAATATACAGGGTGTCCCATTAAAAAAACGAAGTTATAAGCAACTTCCGGTATAACCGGAAGTTGCAAAGAGATGAAAATATTTTCATTTAATAGATCATCCTTCAAAACCCCTGTATTCCAATTTTCATGATTCTGTTGCCTTTAGTTCTCGAGATATTTTTAATAGGCCAGTTATCTGCCTCACTCTGTATATCATCATAAGCTATCTATTTCCTACCTTATTATAAGGAGTAGAGGCCTGCACCTTCCTGAAGCTACTTTAAGAAAACTGGAAGCTCCAATTTTCTGAAATGTAGTATTAAAGACGAATTTTAAGAATTAATATAAAAAGTAGATAATGGAGTAGAAGCTCCAACTATAGAGGAAGTTGTCGAAGCTATTAAGACCCATAAAAACAATAAAGCTCGGGAGTTGACGAAATACCAGCAGAACTGTATAAGGTAGGTGGCGACCACCTAGCAAGTCACATCCACGCGCTCATCACAGACATATGGCAAGAAGAGAAAATACCCGACGACTCGAAGAAAATTATAGTGTGCCCGATCTATAAAAAAGGAGACAAACTCCAATGCAAAAACTACCGTAGAATCTCTCTACTATGTACAGTTGTACAGCATATAAAGTCCTCACGTATATTATAAACCAGCCGCTCCAACCACTAGCAGAAAATATTATTGGAGAGTATCAGACTGGCTTCCGACGGGGAAGATCGACGCTGGATCAAATATTTACAGTCAAACAGATCTTGAGCAAATTATGGGAACACGATATTGTTGTTTACAACGTGTTTGTAGACTTCAAACAGGCATACGACTCAGTCAAAAGGAACAAACTATACTATATATTGGCTGAATTGGCAATACCACATCAGCTCATTAAAACCACAATGGATGAAACTCAGGCATGTGTACGAATACAAATCCACCGAACAGACTTTTTCAAAATTACGCAGGGACTAAAGCAGGGAGATGGGCTGGCCCCAACATTGTTTAACCTGGCACTGGAGTATGCGGTTAGGCAAATGCAAACTGGACGAGGAAACCTACTGGCCAACCGAACGGTTCAATTGGCTGCTTATGCCGATGATATTAATATTATGAGTAGAACATCAACAGGAGCACAGGAAACATACGCAGAGCTAAAAACAAAAACAAAAATGCTACTTCTGGAAATTAACACAGAAAAAACAAAAATAATGACTCAGACGAGAAGAAATATAGTCCCACAAAACATTATACATGAAGATGACATTGAAACGGGTGGAAAGTTTACATACCTGGGAGTAGAAATATATGCCGACGGATCAGAAGTTGGAGAAATACGGAAGAGAATAACGCAGGCAAACAGAGCTTATTTTGCCCTCTCCCATATATTTCGGTCTAAAAGTGTCCACCGCAATACAAAGATGAGAATCTATAAAACTTTAATTCGACCAATATCATGCTATGGCAGTGAAGCCTGGGTCCTGAAAGAAACATCCAAAAACAAACTCGACACATTCGAAAGGAAAGTGCTGAGGAGAATACTAGGACCTGTGAGGGAAAACGGAATTTTCAGAAGTCGATACAACAACGAATTTTATCAACTTTATAAGGAAGCACCCCTGTTAGACATGTGATAAGAATGGGAGAGGATAGGCTACCAAAAAGAGCACTGAATGCTACTGAGAAAGTGGTTCAATACATCTACATATGGACTATTCGGAATAGCAGCTAGCAAAGTTAGGATAGCTATGCTGATCGCCAACATCCGGAGATGATAGGCAACGTAAGAAGAAAAAGATGAGTCACTGGTTAGTTTGTAAGGTGTGTCGTAGCAAAGCTTTTAGTTATCATTGTTAAGGATATTGCCAGCAATATATTGTTCAGAAAAGTGGTTGGTTTGGGAAAGTTTTTAGCTATCTTTTGATGGAATATCTTTCTCAACGAGTTATGCCTTTTTATATTCAATTTCAGAAAATACCTGGCAACTCTTAAAAATATTTTGGATAGTTTCTTGTTCTTAACATCCATAGGACCTTTTATAATATATTTTAAATAATTTTTGGTTGAATTAACAGACTTTAAATTAATAGAAAATAGGAAACTCTCTGTTTCCTGAAACATATTTCATGATTTCAATTAACAGTTAGACTCAATATTATCAACATATTCCTGTCTGACCCTGACCTCGTTGAGATGATGCTCACGCAGCGGATAGTAAGGCTAATTTCTTGTTTCCTGATCTTCCATGTGCCATCTACTGCGCAGATTGTGCGATGTAAAGTAGATGTCTCAGTCTGCTACTAGAAATAAGTTCTTATTTGTTATTAATAAAATATTATTATTATTTTGTGTAATTTCAGGAAACATGATGACGCTGTACTACATGTGTGGTTTGGCAACAGGATCCCTTGGAGCGTACGCCTTGGAAAAAATTCTAAGACCCGCCAAGATGCAGCGGTATTGCGATTATAGGGCTGACAGGTATACCAGAATAGATATGTCCAGAGCTTTCACGAATCCAAACGTAACCGATCTCACAACATTTAGTACGGAATCTTCTTCTTCTATATTGGTCTCAACTATATTGTCTTCTTTATCCACTATGAACTTCACAGAATCTTTATAAATATATTTTTGTTAGACGATATTATTCCTTTTTGATTGAGTTGTTAAATGTATACATTAAATGTTTTATGTTGAATTATGTTTTGTTTTTGTTTTGTTTTTTTTTTTTTTTTTTTTTTTTTTTTTTTTTTTTTTTTTTTTTTTTTTTTAGTATCCCGAAATAACCAAAGTACGTGCCTCCTAGCGGCGGGATACGGGCAACAATACATTGGCTTATAGGGCAGTCCTTACAGTAGGGATCCTGGCCTATACAGAAAAATGCAGGCGGGTGTGGGGTAATACTGCACTTTGGTTGCATTGGTGGTGTATTGGCTAAACGTGCAGGGCAGGGTATGGTGCTGATAGAAAAGGCATTCAGGCATCAAATATCCAAAAATCTTTTCAGGCCATAATAATGAAAAGACCTTCTCCAAACGCAGTAAAAACTTATACTGAAATGATGGCATCTCCTGAGGTAAAATGTTCCGGAAGTAAAATGAGCCTCCGTTCGGATCTCCGGGTGAGGACTATCTCAGGGGGAACACCATTGCAGGTTAGAAAAATCAGGATAGGGTCTTGGAATCTTGGTAGTCTTACAGGTAAGAGTCTGGAGTTAGTGGATGCGCTCAAACGAAGAAGAGTTCAAATTGCTTGTATTCAAGAAACTAGGTGGAAAGGACAAAGGGCGAAAGAACTAGGTGAAGGATACAAATTGTGGTATGTAGGGAGTAGTAACACTAGAAATGGAGTTGGTATAATTGCTGATAGTGAAATGAAAGATAACGTAGTAGAAGTTGTAAGAACGAGTGATAGAATGATGTCAGTGAAATTTGTAATTGATAAAGAGGTATTGAATGTTGTTTGTGTGTATGCTCCCCAAACAGGTCTGGGTGAGAATGAAAGAAGAGCTTTCTATGATCAATTAGGAGACGTACTGAGTGATATTCCAGCAGAGGAGAAAGTTATAATAGGAGGTGATTTCAATGCACATGTGGGCCAAACCAAGACAGGATATGAAACAATACATGGGGGATTAGGCTTTGGAACTAGAAATGAAGCTGGAGATGACATGCTTGAATTAGCAACAGCATTGGATATGGCGATTGTTAACACATTCTTTAAAAAGAGAGAAACTCAACCTATTACCTACAAAAGTGGACAACATCAATCCCAAATAGACTACTTCATGATAAGGAAAGAAGACATACGTGAATGCAAGGACTGCAAGGTAATAGTGAGTGAGACAGTAAGCCAACAACATAAGCTGCTTGTTCTGGACATCGAAGTAAAAAGCGAAACTAAAAAAAAAATATCGGAGAGGACCACAAAAAATCAAATGGTGGCTGCTGAAAGATGAGAAAGAAGGTCTATTCAGGAGAAGAATAGTAGAAAAAATATGTTGGAACATGAAAGGAAGCCCTAATACAATTTGGAGAAAAATGGCCAGTAGTATAAGAGAGACTGCTATTGAAATACTTGGGAAAACGTCAGGAAAAAAGTTTGAGGATAAAGAGACTTGGTGGTGGTCAAACGAAGTACAAGGAAAAATAAAAGAGAAGAGAAAATTATATAAAAAGTGGCAAGAAACCAGATCCGACACAGATCTTCAAAACTATATGGTGGCGAAAAAGGAAGCGAAAGGAGCAGTAGCAAAAGCCAAAGCAGAAGCGTATTCAAACCTATATGATCAACTTGAGACCAGGGAAGGCGAAACGAAGATATATAAAATAGCCAAACAGAGAGCAAGGAAAGCAAAAGATTTTAATCAGATTAGATGTATCCGAGATGAAAATAATAAAATACTAGTTCACGAAAGGGAAGTCAAAAAGAGATGGAGAAAGTACTTTGACAGCTTATTAAATGAAGAATTTGACAGACAGCCTGTAGAGTCAACGGAGACAGTAGCAGCAATGGTCACCAAAATAACCAACGAGGAAGTGGCTCAAGCGCTTCAAAAAATAAAGAAAGGAAAAGCGGTAGGACCAGATGATATTCCTGGGGAAGTATGGAGAGCATTGGGAGAGACAGGAACAAGGTGGCTAGCAGGTCTATTTAATAGAATTATGGAAGTCGGACAAATGCCAGACGAATGGAGAAGCAGTATACTGGTACCTGTTTACAAAAACAAGGGAGATATACAACAATGTACAAACTACAGGGCTATAAAACTGCTTAGCCACACCATGAAAATATGGGAAAGAGTAATTGACAGACGGATACGTGAAGAGACCGAAATATCCGAGAATCAATTTGGCTTTATGCAGGGTAGATCAACAACAGATGCAATTTTCATTATAAGGCAGTTGATGGAAAAATACAGGAGTAAAGAAACAAACGCTCATATGGTATTCATTGATCTTGAGAAAGCATATGATAGAGTTCCTCGAGAGATTCTGTGGTGGGCACTCAATAAGAAAGGAGTCCCTGGTGAATATGTAAAGATTGTGAGGGATATGTATGAGGGAGTAACGACTAGTGTTAGGACAGGTGTGGGAGAGACTGATAAATTTCATGTGAAAGTAGGATTGCACCAAGGCTCTGTGCTTAGTCCGTATTTATTCTCATTAGTTTTGGACCAGATAACAGCGAAACTACAGGGTAACATTCCATGGTGCTTAATGTATGCTGATGATGTCGTGTTAGTAGGAAATAGTGAAAGAGACTTAGAACAAAAACTGGAACAGTGGAGACAAGCTCTGGAGGAAAAAGGTTTAAAACTTAGTAGGACAAAAACAGAGTATTTGGAATGTTCATTTAAAGATGGAGCTACTACAAATAAAATGGTATCTTTGGATGGTGAAATGATTGTGAAAAGCAATAGTTTTAAGTACCTAGGATCGGTATTACAGAGTAATGGAGAAATAGATGGAGATGCATGCAGTAGAATTAGGGCTGGATGGATGAAGTGGAAAGAAGCGAGTGGTGTGTTGTGTGACAGAAAAATTCCAATGAAGCTGAAGGGAAAATTCTATAAAACAGCCATAAGACCGGCTATGATGTACGGGTCTGAATGTTGGGCAGTGAAAAAGAAAGAGGAACAACGAATGCATGTGGCGGAAATGAGAATGCTTAGATGGATGAGTGGAGTGACAAAGAAGGATAAAATTAGAAATGAGTATATTAGGGGAAGTCTAGGTGTGGCACCAATTGATGCCAAAATGAGAGAGCATAGGTTAAGATGGTTCGGTCATGTTCAACGTCGAGACGTTAATCACCCAATACGAAGAATAGCTGAAGTGCAGATTCCTGGAAGGAGTAGGAGAGGAAGACCAAAGAAGACCTGGGGGGAGGCGATAAGGCAGGACATGTTGGTAAAGGGGATTAACATTGATATGACCCAAGACAGAATTGTGTGGAGAAATGCAATTAGGGAAGCCGACCCCGCATAGGGATAAGGCAAAGAGAATGATGATATGTTTTGTTTTTTTAACTAACAACTGTGAACTCAGTGAATAAATAAAAATTGAGTAGGTGCAGTTGATCTCAATGTCAGTGATCATGTAGCAACACAAAACAATTTAAACCAGCTCATAATATGAAATTTAACATAAACGAACAAGTTTTGCTGTCAAACTGTGTTTAACTGCAAGTTAAACAAAACAACGTCTGTCTTTGAAAAGCAATTTCATTGATGAAAACCAAGAGGCGATCTTGTTAAGCTTCCACTTAGATATCCAAAATATTTGCAGCTGGTATCACAAGATCCAAAACTTATATCACAAGATTTTTACAAAAACTTCAAACATACTAGTAATACCACTAGAAACTTTCCCGAAAACAATACTTGTTCCTATAAATAAAAAACTGAAAGAAGGAATTTCAGAAACGGATTACGAACCAGAGAGGCGTTATTTGCTTTTAATGTGATAGCTCAAAGAGACATGGATAATGGATATGAATGTGGATGTGCGTGTTTGTTACGTTGTTTTTGAAAAAGCATTTGAAAAGGTAAGACATCAAAAATTAGTTCGAATTCTAAAGATTCAAAACATAGACAAAAAGGACTTACGAATAGTAACAAATCTTTACTGAAATCCAATAGCACAAATTTAAATAGATAACGAACCCATAGTCCAATTAATGAAGCTTGAAATATAACAAAACCTGGCAATTTTTACAGAATGGATCGATTTGCTTGAAAATTTGAGAATAAGTAGTGGATAGTCCAAGGATCAAAATATATATGATACCGAAAGGCGCTTTTACCATGGGGGTGCTTGCCACCCCATCTCGGGGTGTGGAAATTTTTTATTATATTTTAACCGCAAAAGTTAATAAAAACATTCATTCTAAGCAAAAAACGTTCTATACAATTTTTTGATAGAATTACTAGTTTTTGATTTATTTGCTATCGAAATTGTTAGTTTTATATCGAAAAAAACAATGTTTTTAATAAGTTTTCTGCTAATAACTCCAAAAGGTTTCGTTTTATCAAAACAACTTTACATAACAAAAATGTATCTTTTAAAAAAATAAACAAAACTGTTTTTTATAATTTTCTTTAAGACCAATAGTAATTGAGCTATACTTTATTATATGTTAGCTCTTCTTCGTCAAATGTTAAATATTGTAGTTTTAAAGTCAAAAGCCGGAAAAACTATGCATTTTTCGAGGACAACTTGTTCAAACTAATTTAAAGTATTTAAAAATATATATCTCTAAAAATAAAAAAAGTCTCTAGCTCAAAAAGTGACTTATAATAAAAAATAATGTCATCCCTATATTTTTTCTGCGAAAAAGTGATCGGAAGCAACCTCCTAATCACCACCCTAATTAAAATTAGTCATTAATCTTATTTGGTCTTCTTTATTTATGTATTATTAATAGGTTTTAGAAGTTTGAACGGCTTAGAATGATCAGTTTTAAAATAAATTAAGTTAAAAGCGAATAACGAATTTGTGTAGTTAGGAAAAAAATGGCTTTTTCTTCAGAATAGGAAGATTAACATCAGAGATACGAAAAAATGTTTAAATATGAAATTGTAGCTTATTTAATTCCCAAGAATCTGAATTGCAAAAATTTTTTCTACGGCAAAAATTGAGTGAGGTATTGACAATTAAAACTTGTAATAACATGCAAAAACCACCTTTACCAACCCTTTCAAAGTCACCTCTTTTTGCAACTGAGGATTTTAGAAAGATTTAATATTAATACGCTTATAGATCTTGTAAAAACCTACAAAATTCTTTTATGCCAAACTTTCTTAGATAAAAAATAAAAAAGTTACGGTTAAAAAATCAATATATTTTTTGAAAAAAAAAAAGGAGAAATCCAATAGGAAGCATAATAATGTAAGTAAACGGTGGTTTTAGTCATTGGCCTTATTCATTCGTCTTTATTTATGTATTATTAATTGATTCTAGAAGTTTGACTGGCTAGAATGATTAGTTTTTAATAAACTGGAGTTAAAAAACGAATAACGAATTTTTGTAGTTTGGTAAAAAATGCCATTTCCTTCAGAATAGAAAGATTAGCATCAGATATACGAAAAATGTTTAAATATGAAATTGTAGATTATTTAATTCCCAAGTATTTGGTTTAAAAAAATTTTTACTACGGCAAAAATTGAGTGAATCGTAAATCAAAAAACATTGATTTTTTCGATATAAAACTAACACTTTCGATAGCGAATAAATCGAAAACTGTTAATTTTATCAAAAAAGTATATGGAACATTTTTTGCTTAGAATGAATGATTTTGTCAACTTTTGCGTTCTAAATATAATAAAAATTTCCACTCCCGGGATGGGGTGGCACCCACCCCCATGGTAAAAGCGCCTTTCGGCATCATATAGATTTTGATCCTTGGACTATCCACTACTTATTCTCAAATTTTCAAGCAAATCGATCCATTCTGTAAAAATTTCGAGGTGAAAAGCTTCGGTTCCTGGACTACCAGTCCAGAAATTGAAATCAGGAGAGAATTTAGGCAGGGATGTGTGATGTCTGCGTTGCTATTCAATTTATATAGTGAATGAATTTTTGAAAAAGCATTACTACCTGCAAGTGAAGCAATATTTAACTTAGGACTCTAAGCGTGGATGCTTAGATTAGCATGGACACAGAAGAAAACGAACACGAAAGTATTGCAAGAAATGGGCAAAGAATCGGAAATAATAAACACAATAAAATTAAAAAAGATTAATAAATAACAGGAGGAAGGAGTAGGTATAGGAGGAAAGAGAGTGCCATGGTTGAAAAATGTAAGGGACTGGTTTAGATGCAGTTCTATGCAACTCTTCAGATCAGCGGCAGTTAGAGTTAAAAAAGTGATGATGATACTAGTATTCAACCTGCGATTGGCGGTTGGATACGCAGTGGAGTAACAAACTCCGTCGGGGCGCTACCGCAGAATTGGAAATGGGGCCCCCTTTAAAAAATTAGCCAATGCGACATGTGTAACAAATACCTATATATGTTACAGCCCAGTAAATCAAGGTAAAATATGACGATACCGTGTAATTTTCAGTGTCACCACCGAAGTGGTCAACTCAAGACTTTTCGAGTTATTTATGGGTAATCATGTTTATTGTTCAACAAAAAAACCGCGTTTTTAAGCGATTTTTCGCAAATAGTTCAAAGAATAAGTATTCGATCGAAGAGAATATTGTTAGAAAAAATGTATCTAGCTTATATAAAAAAAGTGAATCAAAAATGAAGTCTATCGACTCAGTAAAAGAAAACTTGTAGCTCATGAAAAGTTTTTCTTATTCGTCAAATTCCAAATCGAATATTTCAACGTGAAATAACCAAAAAATGAAATACTGTTTAAAACTGTAGAACTTTTTTAAAGTGTTTAAAAGAAGCTTTATTTTTTACAAAAGTTTCTAGCATCGAAACTAAGCCAGTTACGCTCAAAATACAGTTAATCCCATTTTTTTGGTAAAAAATTGTGAAAATCTCCCCCTATTTAGCACCCCAAATGAAACTAATCGTTATCGCCTTACAAAAATTATCTAACTTTTAATATCACCTGTAAGTTTCACCGCTTCAAAGTGCTTATTTTTAAAAGGGTTCTAGTATAAGGGCTTGAAAGAGTCACTAATTACGAGTATATGCAAATTTTAAACAGCCATGTCTTAACTAATTTTTGTCTTACAGGAAAAGAAAATAAAGCCAAAATATTTATAAAAGCAAGACCTACCTACATTTCTTTACCCTTTGAGATTTTTCGTATCACTAATACTTTTTAAGTTATTTTGAAAAAAAGGCATTTTTCCAAAATAAAAAACTTTTAAATTTTTTCAAAAATAAGAACTTTGAACCGGTCAAACTTACAGATCATATAAACAATAAATTTTTAAAGTAAATGGTAAAGCGCTAATGATAAATTTTATTTGGGGTGCGAAATAGGGGCAGATTTTCACGATTTTTTTACCAAAAAATGGGCCAATTTTATTTTGAGCGTAACTCGTATAGTTTTGGTGCTAGAAACTTTTATAAAAAATAAAAAATAAAGCTTTTTTTTGAAACATTTAAAAAAAATTTAAGCGTTTTTCCCGAAAATTGCTTCATTTTTTGGTTATTTCAGGTTGAAATATTCGATTTGGAATGTGACAAATAAGAATAATTTTTCATGAGCTTCAACTGTGCTTTTCCTGTGTCGATAGACTTCATGGATAAGTACACCATTTTCTGAATCTTATAAACTACATTTTTGCTACAAATATTTTTTCGAAATCTAATATTTAATTCGATAAATACTTATTTTTGAGTTATTTGCGAAAAACTTGTCTGAAAACGTTGTTTTTTTTAATAAACATTTTCACTCGCAAATGACTTGAAAAGTATTAGCATAGATAAAGAAACTCTATAGAAGAACAAAATTTGCTTATAATTAGTCAATTTATACATTTCCGGACTTATTTTAAACGTATGTTTTTCACCCCAGGCAGGGGTGTCACCCCCCGAAGTAAAAGCAACCAACGGCATTAATCCAACTTTGCAGTGGAGTGTAACTAGAACCTAAATCCAAATTGTCAAGCAAATACGTCCGTCGTGACGCTGATAATTTCACTCCAAAACTGTCATTTACTATTGGTGCATTCATGCATTGTTTATGACGACTTACATTTTTCATCTTTATTGATATAGAATAAAATAGAACACAAATTACCAAATGATTACATTCGTATTATTCTATGAGATGAACAACTTTCTTCGTGCACTATCTACTATCAGCGAATATATCTACAATTTTATTAATTCGTATAGACAACTTCATTTTCAATACTGCACTGCTTAAAAAACGTATGTATGCAAATAATAAAAAAACACATTTTTACATAATATTAGACAAGATGGGCCCTTGACATATTGGGGCTTCATGCTGCGGGGGCCTTTGTTACGCCTCTGGATAATTGTATCGAAATACTAAACGTAGGTAAAGATTAAAGAGAAAACCCATTTCGGCAAATTGCAATTCTTAAATCTTTCAATAGTCACGTACAAAGCATTATTGTTTATTGTCACACCATAAAATTTCGGTAGGCCGGAAGGGATTAAGTTTCTAGATATTATGAGATGATTCACTTGGCAAATACGTTTATTTAGAAATTTGCGTTTTTAATTTTAAACACACAACGTAAAATAATATAACAATAACAGATTTTTACATAATATCAGATGACAAGATGGGCCCCTAAACGATTGGGGCCCCCGCAAGCTTCACGCTGCGGGGGCCTCTGTTACGCCCCTGTGGATACGACGGCACTTAACGAAAGAAGAACTTTTTCCCTGGTAGGAATGTTATAGTAGACCTTAATAGCATAATACAAATCAATTTTGTTTATACATACTTTTTATAATACCGTAATGTATTTTGTACAGGCTGCTTTTAGTCCAGGAACCGAAGCTTTTCACCTCGCAATTTTTACAGTATGGATCGATTTGCTTGAAAATTTGAGAATAAGTACTAGCTAGTCCAGGGATCAAAATCTATATGATGCCGAAAGGCGCTTTTACATGGGGGTGGTTGCCACCCCATCTCGGGGGTGGAAATTTTTTATTATATTTTGACCGCAAAATTTAATAAAAACGTTATTTCTAAGCAAAAAATGTTCTATACGTTTTTTGATAAAATTAATAGTTTTCGATTTATTCGCTATCGAAAGTGTTAGTTTTATATCGACTATTTCACTAGACTGTTTTTAACTGATAAAACGTAATAGCAACGCATCGTTTCCTACTGACAAAACTCCTTAGCGACGTGATTTCTCAGCGACAAAATTATGACAGATCCATCACAAAAGTGTCTGGTAATAACAAATAAATAAAGATTTTATTTCGTTTATATGGTGCATTAATTGTCTCGTGAAATAGTCTTGTCGAATATCATTCGAGAGAAAATTATTTACCAGCAAAATTGTCTCCGGTTTCATTCAAGTTCGTTGCCTTTTGGTAATTTTCGCTTATGAAATTTTGACAAAATCAATTTAATTCGCGAAAATTGCCAGGCAACAAACTTTCATACCAGTCGAAAATATTGCCGGCAAAATTTTCTCTCTTGTGATATTATATACGAAAAAATCAATGTTTTCCTATACAGGGTGATTGATTAGTAGGGTAAAGCTCAATAGCTCCGCTAGAGTAATAGATAGCCATAAAAGTTAATAACAAAAATTTTAGCCACCTTTGAGCTTCATATTACAAAATTAGTTAGAATGTTACGGGGTGTTCGATAACACAGTGGCAGACCAAAATTATGTTTTTTTAAATGGAACACCCTATATTTTATTTTAAATTCGAAATCCTGTTAACTTCTCCATCACAAAAATATAAAGGCTTGTTATGTTATACAGGGTATTTACAAAGTTATAACCAATTTTATATGAAAATCGTAACAAGTTCAACTCCCTGTATAAATAAAAATAAGCAAAACAACAATGGTTTATTAATGCCGTATTTTTTAACGTATTGTCAAAATTTTCAAGAATGGTCGATATTGCTAATTTTCTTTATATCAAATACAGGGTGAGTCAAAACGCTAGTACATTATTTTCTCAGTAATTTTAAATAGAACACCCTGTATTTTATATCACTATTGAAAAGTACCATTACCGTACTTTAATTTTTAGATAACATTCCCTATGTCTAAATTTATTAGTTTTCGAGTATGTAGCTCATTCAATGATTGTTTTTAGGCGTACATAAATGTGTTAAAGATAATTCTGAACACCTTATGTAATTAAATATTAAAAATATTTTATTAAAAGTAGCTTCTATGTTTATCAAACATGTTTTTTTGCAAAATGTATTACTGATAAATTATGTTTCCTTCTTTATTTGTTACATTGTTACATTTACATAAAAACGTAGTGTTTAATTGTCTTCACAAAATATTGTATTTTGTGTTTGTGTGTTTTTTTGTAAAATTTATTACTAATTTTCTTTGTTTATTTGTTGCATTTACATAAAAAGATAGTTTTTAATTGTTTCAAAAATGTTGCATGTAGTGGTTGTGTTTTTGTTTGTAAAATGTATTACTAATAAATTATTTTTAATTCTTTATTTGCTACAGTGTTACATTGATTACCGGATTGATAATCGGTAATCTTCAATTGTCAATTCAGTCATGGCTTACTTAAAATTTAGATAAATTTAAACACCTAAAATAATTTGCTATGAAAAATGAAAATATCTCGAAAACTAATAAATTTGGACATAGGGAATGTTATATAAAAATTAAAGTACGTTAATGTTACTTTTCAATAATGATATAAAATACAGGGTGTTCCATTTAACATTACTGAGAAAATAATGTACTTGCGTTTTGACTCACCCTGTATTTGATATAAAGAAAATTAGCAATATCAATAATTCTTAAAAATTTTGACAATAAATAAAAAATATGCATTAATAAAACATTGCTGTTGTGCTTATTTTTATTTATACAGGGAGTTGAACTTGTTACGATTTTCATACAAAATTGGTTATAACTTTGTAAATACCCTGTATAACATTACAAACCTTTATATTTTTGTGATGGAAAAGTTAACAGGATTTCGAATATAAAATAAAATATAGGTTGTTCTACTTAAAAAAAAACATAAGTTAGGTCTGCCACTGTGTTATCGAACACCCTGTAACATTCTAACTAATTTTGTAATGTGAAGCTCAAAGGTGACTAAAATTTTTGTTATTAACTTTTATTGCTATCTATTACTATAGCGGAGCTATTGAGCTATACCCTACTAATCAATCCCCCTGTATATTAGGTATTCATTTACGATTCACTCAATTTTTGCCGTAGAAATAGCTATTTGTATAACAAGGGAGGAAAGTGTTACTTTTCCTCCCGAGAATGAAGTTTACTGCCCGACGCGTAGCGGAGGGCAGTAATCATTCAAGGGAGGAAAAGGCACTTTACTCCCATGTTATACATATGGTTTTTCCACCTTCCTCAAATATCAAATAATTTTTTCATTTTTACTTAACTTATTATATGTAACTAACCAACAAAATTTATCAAAACTGAAACTAACAAGGAGGTACAATATAACTGTCAACTGTCAAATATAAGTCAAATTATTAATGTAAACATTGTTAAATCAAAATAACAATTTACTGTTTTTTTACGATTCTGCAAAATACAGGGTGTTTTATAAATAAACGTTAAAATATATAGATACTTACGTAATAGCAAATAGATATTGTACAGGGCGTCAATAAGTTATATTTCATGAATGAAATACCGTAACCTCACTTTTACTTTTCCTCCCTAGGGAGGAAAAATATTTTCCTCCCTAGGGAGGAAAAGTACAACTTTGCTCCCTACAATCAGGTCCGGAAAAGTATACTTTCGGTAGAGGTAGGTGGAAAAAATTTTTTCGGAAAAAAATTTGGAAAAAATTTTTTCCACCTACCTCTACCGAAAGTATACTTTTCCGGACCTGATTGTAGGGAGCAAAGTTGTACTTTTCCTTCAAAGGGAGGAAAATATTTTTCCTCCCTAGGGAGGAAAAGTAAAAGTGACGTCATGGTATTTCATTCATGAAATATAACTTATTGACGCCCTGTACAATATAGAAAATAATATTACGTAAGTATCTATACATTTTAAGGTTTATTTATAAAACACCCTGTATTTTGCAGAATGGTAAAAAACAGTAAATTGATATTTTGATTTAACAATGTTTACATTATTAATTTGACTTATTGAAATTATACTTCTTTACCGGCGATAGAGGGTGATTTTTTTATATGTTAAAACCTATCAGCCCGGCGCATGCGCATTATAGCTTTGTTCTGATTGGATGTTCAAATGACATGTCAAAAATTATCCGATATGGCAGCTGTGGTTTGGAGGTAAAGGTAAACAAATGTATAATATATTAGTTTTATTGTTGTGAGGACAGAAACAAAAAAGTTTATAATATTGTAGTGACTTTTAAATAGTTTTTAAAAGCAACAGGTACGTAATAATTGTTAATGTATCATTGGTATAAACCTACCTATTTGATCTGCCAAAATACATAGTATGTAATACTTTTATTTATATAATTTGATTACCATCAAAATTTCTATCAATATTCACCTAATATATTGGTTTTTTGCTCTATGTTTTGTTGTATTTTTTCAATTCTAAATCATTTCAATTCAAAATTAAAATAATTTGATCAATTTTCAAAATATCAAAATATCACAAGTTTAATCCGTTTAGTTAGTCGATCTTCGTAAATAATGACACATAGTGTCCGTGGCTAAGCGGAGAAGGCGAGTGAATTTCAATTCCAACCGCTCTTATCAGCGCTGGTTCGATTCCCAATAGAAACTTTCTTTTTTGTTTTTTTAATACATTTTATGATTGTAAGTATATTTATTATATAATTGTATTTTCAGAAAATACGTATTTAGTTAAAAAAATTTTCGACAATTAATTTTCAGACATCATTTGTGGCTTGTTTAATGTGTTTGTGTGTGTTTTATTCTTTTATTATTTTAATTTTTGGCACTGTTCTAATAAAAATGTTTGAGAAGTAGTAAGTATAAATTAGTTTAATATTTAAACAAAATATAAATAAAAAGTATATTAATTTCGTTTAAATCATATAATAGAAGTATAACTTCTTACGTGCGTACAAAGTACACACACATTCTTTTTATTTGACAGTTGACAGTTATGTTGTACCTACTTGTTAGTTTTAATAAATTTTGTTGGTTAGTTACATAAATAAATTAGTAAAAATGAAAAAATGACTTGTTATTAATTTGAGGAAGGTGGAAAAACCATATGTATAACATGGGAGTAAAGTGTCTTTTCCTTACTGCCCTCCGCTACGCGTCGGGCAGTAAACTTCATTCTCGGGAGTAAAAGTAGCACTTTCCTCCCTTGTTATACAAATAGCTATTTCACACCAATTTCTTGGGAAAATAACCTATTATTTCATATTTAAATATTTTTTCGTATCGGATACTAATCCTCCTATTCTGAAGAAAATGGCATTTTTTAGCAAACTACAAAAATTCGTTATTCGCTTTTATAATGTATTATTATTAATTTATGGTAGGGGAGCCCAAGCGGGGATTTTTGCAGTTACTCGAGCGCGTCAGATTAGCATATGGGAGAAACCTGGTACCCTGCAGATGTACCTCTACCATATATTGGCTCTTAACACAGGGGAGTTCGTTAAGGGGGGCCCGAAAAAAAAAATCTATCCTTAAAAAAACCCGAAATTGTCAGATTAAGATAAGGTAAGTTAAGTACATGCAAAAGAGTGTATATTTCAAAAATCTGACGATTTGAGCCGGGCGTAAGGAAATGGGCGAGTCCCAAAGTTTCACAAGAAAAAAGCGAATATTTCGCGAAATGAATGACAGATCGAAAAACTAAAAAATACGTGCCCAATATTTTTTTAAAATCTATCGAATGATACCAAACACGACTTCCCACGGAGAGGGGTGGGGGGTAAATTTAATATTTTAAATACGAATCCCGCGATATTTCGCGAAATGAACATCAGATCAAAAAACTGTGAAATACACTTATTCAATATTTTTGAAAAATCTATCGAATGGTACCAAACACGACCCCCCATGGATGTGGGGTGGGGGGTTACTTTAAAATCTTAAATAGGAGCCCTCATTTTTTATTGCAGATTTGGATTCCTTACGTAAAAATAAGTAACTTTTATTCGAAACATTTTTTCGAATTATGGATAGATGGCGTTATTATCGGAAAAAACGATTGTTGGAAATGGAAAATTAAATTAAAAAATGGCAAGCGCCCACTAAAATGGAAAACTTTACTTAACTTTTTTTGGTTTTAGGACCTACTCTTCACAACCCAATAGGTCCCCAAAGCGCTCGAGTGACTGCACATTTAGCATACTTTGCTCCCCTACCATTATATTTAATAGTTATTTTCCTAAAAAGTGCAGAAAGTCATTCTTTTCCGCATGCGACTGCAGTCTGCCGAACGACGCGAAGCGGGAGTTCGGCAAGCAGTCGAGTGCGGAAAAGAGACTTTCTGCAAGAGTTAGGAAGAATATTTTTTCTAAGAGTCTTTAAAAAATTACCAAATCTTAATAAATTAATTTAATTAATATGAAAATACATACACAAATTAATTCTTTGACAAGGTTGTCAAAACCAAACTTTCAATATATTTAGTTAGCATGACGACGATCTTGGTTTCCATGAAAATGATTCAAAACGACTGTTATGGTCTACCGATTTGACTTTCGAATATTATGTCAAAATAATTTTTTTTTCATCGAATTGTCGCGTTAATTTCATTAAAACAGGAACACAATAAGATATATTTGAAATAAATCAGTAGTATTAGTCTATTGCATGTATTATAATTACTTTACCCTGTTAACATATCTAAATTAACACGCGTGCGGAAAAGTAAAAACCGCGGCGGAAAAGTAACACGCGTGCGGAAAAGTAACACCCGTGCGGAAAAGTGAAACTTTCTAAACTAAAATGCGTGCGCGAAAGTAGACATTTTTGCACGCTCGTAGAAAAACATTTTTTCGTATCTCTGATATTAATTTTTCTATTCTGAAGAAAATGATATTTTATAGCAAACTACAAAAATTTGTTATTCGCTTTTAACTCCATTCTTTTAAAAACTAATCATTCTAAGCCGGTCAAACTTCTAGAACCTATTAATAATACACAAATAAAGAAGAGCAGATAAGGTAAATGACTAATTTTAATTAGGATGGTGATTAGGAGGTTGTTTTCGATCATTTTTTAGCTGAAAAAAATAGGTACTGACATTCTTTTCATTATAAGTTACTTAATTTTTGAGCCAGAGACTTTTTTGTATTTCTGGAGATAGATATCTTTAAATAGTTACTTTAAATTAGTTTGAACAAGTTATCCTCGAAAAATGCATAGTTTATCCGTCTTTTGACTTTGTAACTACAATATTTAGCATTTGACGAAGAAGAGCTTTCATATTAAAATAAAGTATAACTCGATTACCTATTATTTTGGCCTTAAAGAAAATTAAAAAATACCGTTTTGTTTATGTTTTCACAAGGTACATTTTTGTTAAGTAAAGTTGTTTTGATAAAACTAAAACTTTTTGAGTTATTGACAGAAAACTGATTAAAAACATTACAGAAAACTGATTAAAAACATTAAAATGAATGTTTTTACTAACTTTTGCGGTCACCCCCGAGATGGGGTGGCAACCACCCCCATGGTAAAAGCACCTTTTGGCATCATATAGATTTTGATCCTTTGACTATCCACTACTTATTCTCAAATTTTCAAGCACCTCGATCCATTCTGTAAAAATTGCGAGGTTTTGTCCTATTTTAAGTTTCATTACTTGGACTATTTATAGTTAATTCAAGTATACGCTGTGAGCTCGTACGTAGAGGGGATATTTACAAATTCGCGAGCGCCAGTAGTGGCAAGTCTGTAAACGTTTACCGGAAATTTGACATAAATGTCAAAGTGATTAATTTAAAATTAAAATTAAAAACATTAATTATAAAAAATATTAGTTGGTCAAAGCTGTGGTATATATTTTTACCTTAAATATACTTACGTTTTAAATACTGAATTTAAGTTTTTTTAATGTTCCGTAATACGTAATTGTAATTTAATCTAAAAATCTTAGCGCCATCTACACGATAATTGTGAAAGTATCCGAAGTAAGAAATTCATATTTTATCAATAGAACGTCAAAATGGTTAGCAAAATCTTAAAAAATCGATTACAATTTAATTACTTTTTTGCGTTGTAAATGTTAAGCGATAACAATTAAATAATAAATTTAAAAATGACCGGTGAAAGTTGAATTAGTAATCCGCTAGGAGCGCCACCAGCGAAGCTCAGAGCGTATAGGTATGTACCTATACCCTATTCCACGAACATATTACGACTGCTGTGAATCATTTCGACAACGAATAATTTACTATGCAAATTATGAAGAACGAAAGTAAATTGCAAAATACATTGTTGTTTATTGGAACAATTATTAGAGCCATTTACTTTCGTACTTCTTATGTTGCACACTAAAATATTCGTTGTCGCGATAATCCAAGACAGTCGTATATTCGTGTAATAGCCCATACCTAAATTTCTATACATGTATTTTAGTAATTAAAAAAATATGGAAAATATAGTAACTGAAACAAAAGTAGAATTTGGATTGAAATGGACAGCTAAGAAATTGTAAGAAATTCTATAATTCGTAAAGAAGTCGAAGTACATACAGTATATAATTAATGGCCAGAGAACAAAATACATACTTAATATTTTTATTGATATTAAATACAGTATATAATATATTGAAAACAAAATACTTGCTATTTTTATTGATATTTACAACACTATTTCTCATACATATTGAGATATCTAACAAAAATATTGTTACATGTAGAAGAATAGAGCCCAAAATCTTGAAAGTAAAATATTGCAAATCATGTGTGGTATAAAATCTTTATCAAATTATCAAAAATGAAGGCACTCATGCATTACAAATGATTAAAACGAACATTTTCAAAGTAATCACCGTACAGTCTCTAAATAAAGACCAATCGACCAAACGATCTGATTGTTGTTATGACTACCTTTTGTAACCCCCAACTAAATTTATACATTATATCGCACAATCTGTGACATTGCACACCGAAGTCTGCACTTCAAGGGTAATACAATGTCACATAAAACTTACAATGAACTTTTCAAGAAGACCCAAGATATTCTTAACGAAACTTTGCAGTTGGAACCTGTGCAAGCTGATAGAAGGGATGATAGAGATCTTTTGGCAAATCTATACGTGAGGTAAGTACGTAATACAATTTTAAAAAATTAAAAGGGAAAATCCCAAATCCCAGTAGTTGGCTGTATACCACAGTTTAAAAAAACTTCTTCTTCTTCTTCGTCTTCTACGGCACTACAGCCCAAATTGAGCCTTGGCCTCCTTTATTTTTTGCCTCCACCCTTGCTTGTCTGTGGCTGCTCTTCTCCATACACGGACTCCTAAAAGGGCTTGTGCGTCGCTGTTTACTGTGTCTTCCCAGCGCTTTCTTGGCTTTCCAACCGGTCTCTTCCCTGCATTCTAGAATTCAGTGCTCTTTTTGGTAGCCTATCCTCTCCCATTCTTATCACATGTCCGGCCCATTGCAATCTTTGTATTCTAATGAAGTCTGACAGGGGTGCTTCCTTATAAAGTTGATAAAGTTCGTTGTTGTATTGACTTCAGAAGATTCCGTTTTCCCTCACAGGTCCTAGTATTCTCCTTAGTACTTTCCTTTCGAATGTGTCGAGTTTGTTTTTGGATGTTTCTTTCAGGACCCAGGCTTCACTGCCATAGCATGTTATTGGTCGAATTAAAGATTTATAGATTCTCATCTTTGTATTTCGGTGGACACTTTCAGACCGAAATATATGGGAGAGGGCAAAATAAGCTCTTTTTGCCTGCGTTATTCTCTTCCGTATTTCTCCATCTTCTGATCCGTCGGCATATATTTTTACTCCCAAGTATGTAAACTTTCCAACCGTTTCAATGTCATCTTCATGTATAATGTTTTGTGGGACTCTATTTCTTCTCGTCTGAGTCATTATTTTTGTTTTTTCTGTGTTAATTTCCAGACCTAGCGTTTTTGTTTGTGTTTTTAACTGTGCGTATGTTTCCTGTGTTCCTGTTGATGTTCTACTCATAATATTAATATCATCGGCATAAGCGGCCAGTTGAACCGTTCGGTTGGTCAGTAGGTTTCCTCCTCCAGTTTGCATTTGCCTAACCGCATACTCCAGTGCCAGGTTAAACAATGTTGGGGCCAGCCCATCTCCCTGCTTTAGTCTCTGCAAAATATTGAAAAAGTCTGTCCGGTGGTTTTGTATTCATACACATGCCTGAGTTTCATCCATTGTGGCTTTAATGAGTCTTATTAGCTTGTGTGGTATTGCCAATTCAGACAATATATTATAGTATAGGTTGTTCCTTTTGACTGAGTCGTAGGCCTGTTTGAAGTCTACAAACACGTTGTGAACATCAATATCGTGTTCCTATGATTTACGCAAGATCTGTTTGACTGTAGATATTTGATCCAGTGTCGATCTTCCCCGTCGGAAGCCCGTCTGATACTCTCCAATAATATTTTCTGCTAGTGGTTGGAGCCGCTGGTTTATAATATACGTGAGGACTTTATATTCTGTACATAGTAGAGAAATTCTACGGTAGTTTTTGCACTGGAGTTTGTCTCCTTTTTTATAGATTGGGCATACTACACTTTTAAAAAACTTACAAAGACGTAAAAACTTGGTGTGTAAAATGGTATGTTTTATTAAAAAAATTTTAAAATCAGCCAAATGGATTACAAAAATTCCAGAAGTTTTCGGTCTTAGCAGACCATCATTAGTGAAACATTGCACTCGTAAGTGAACCTAGCCTACTTTATTGTTTGTAAGAACCTTAGTGTTACATGATTGTGATGTTAGAATTAAAATTTGAAACGACACTAGGCCAATGTTATAAGATTAACTTAAAATGCAACGTGAACGTGGGTGTCTCTGTTTGAAAAATTAAAAGAACTTATTGCTACGAATGATACTGACCAACTAATTCTAACATCACAATTATGTAACACTAAGGTTTTGATAAATAAGAAAGTGGGCTAGGTTCAACCACAAGAAGAATGTTTCTCTGATGATGGTCTGATAAGACCGAAAACGTTTTTTTGATCAATTTTTTTATTCAATTTTGATGATTTTAAAAGTTTTTTAATAAAACATATTATACCATTTTACATACGATTTTTACTTTTTTGTAAGTTTTAATACAATTTTTTTAACAAAATTAAAAAAGAGAAGCTTCATAGAAAATTGTTAATTTCTTAAACGTTTTACGTAGATACTGCAAAATTGTAATTATTCTAACATTAACTTTTTCATTCGCAATTTTTTATCGCAAAGAATTATTTATAAATATTTTTATTATATTGCGAACTAGTGGAGTTACAATTTTTTTATGCAGTTATTACATTTTTTTATAAATTCTTTACTGCACTTAATTCTGTTCCAATTTTAATACCATTTTGTAGTTTGTAGTACTATTATTTTAATGAGATTCTCTGTACACAATGTTACAAAGTTCTTGTCTTTGTTAAATTTGGTTTGTTTGTTCCCATTATATGTCTTCTTTTTTTAAAATTGGAAAGAAATCCTTTGTAAAAGGTATAAAATTTTTTTATTAAAAATCCCTTAAAAGGGCTACATCACAACAAAACGTTTTCGATTTTTATAAAAAATCATCATCAGTGTTCGATCTAAAAATAAGTATAACCGATTTAATGAATATAAAGTTGTTATTTAAATTTTGACAAAGGTTAGAGCAAGTTGGTTATACTTACAAACTGGATGCTAGCTGAGCCACAAAAGAAAAATATTTTGGTAAAAACCCTTTACATATAATATAGATGCCTTAAAAGTGCATACTTCGATAAAAAGGCCTGTGATGGTCACATGGCAAACAGGATAATGCCCTAAGGTAAGGTATACAGGTTTCCCAACACGTGGGATCCAAATTGAGTTGATCACATTTCAATGACTTAATGGCAACTGATTGCAAAATGATTGATGTTTCTGAAAGGTGTCAAAAGACAGATAGACAACGTGACGTGGAATTTACCCTGTATTACGACAGCCAACTAATTGTTAGTAAAATATTTAATGAAAATTTACATAGTAATAACAAACATCAACAAAGTTATGGCTATAATTACATTTAAGTAAGTACCTTGAATATGTAAGATGAACGTGAAGTAAGAAATGATTTTTATAATGAGAAATAGCCAGAATCTATGCAGCCATCTATACATGTTCCTATTCTAATTGAAATAAGTTCAACTGTGCTGTGGAAAATTTGATTTCCATGAATTAAAAGGAATGTTTGGTTTAATTGTACCAATGGCAGAGTAAATTAGAGAGTCTGTAGTAAATGGAAGTCTGATATTAAAGTAGTGTTGAAATTAAGATAAGTTGTATGAGTCACAGGAGGAAACTGATATGATATAATGATATGTGAATTAATTGGTTAAGGTACCTGAGTGTTGATATTGGAAGTGAAGAAGAATATCAATTGAACTAATAACCTGGCAAAAGTATGAGGTCCTTTTATGTAACATAAGCATCTAGGACTAAACATGTTTATGAAATAGGGATTTTTTTTTCTCCTATTTTTTATTTTTTATACCAAGTTATCGAGTTGAATTGAAAAGGTTTAAAACTGGATGGATGTATGAAGGTGTATTGGAAAACAAGCAATATGTGTAAAATTAGAAGGTAGTGAATAATTTGTGATTTGATATCAGAATTGTTTACTGTAATGAGGTGTAATTAAAAAGGCTGGGCGCCCCAGAAACCAGACCCCACATCTATGGATAAGAGAGTGGAAGAATTAGTATAAAAACCTTTTATAAATATTTTTTTTTCTGAAGTTTAGTTGGACCCATAACGAAAACCTGATCAAATGGCGATAAGTTATGAAATTGGGTGGAAAAGAACAAATAGTGTTAGAGTTGTGACTGGTCGATTTAGTAAAAACTGTGGAAAAAGTTAAAGTAGATTATTTTGGAAGACTAGTAGAAGTTAAGGGATAATGAGTTGATGTTAGAAATGTCATCTGTTAGATAAGTAAATATGGAGGAAAGGTTAATATAAATGAAAAAAGAGTTTGGAAACAGCAAAGAAGTTTTGAAATTTAGGTTAAGAAAAAAGTTGACGATGTAAGGGATTGAAGTCACGATTGAAAGACACATGGCGGTTAACACAGTTAGGGCTACTTTGCTTTTCTCTAATTATTTCCAAGTCCTCGTATAGGTCCAGTCTTAAGAAATTCTTTTGAGGTATGCTGTGTATTAGAGAAACATTTTCCGGAATGTTAAGAGTATGACTGTTTTGTTTTAAATGTTGAAGAAAGGTGGAAGTGTTCTCTCTTTTTGTGTGTTCAAGGGAACGAGATGCTAGTCACCTACAAGTTCTTCCTATGTACGTAGCATCACAGTCAGAGCATTGAAGTTTATAAACCCCACTACGATTCATGTAGTTGATAGGGTCTTTGGAGTTGGAAAGACATTGTCCTAAATTATTGGAAACTTTAAAAGAGATGTGTATGTTATCAACTGATCTCTTGATAATATTACTGATATCACCGGAAAGGCTCTCTTGATGGAAAGGCAATGAAGCATAAATGGGTCTGGTGGTCAGATCTCTGGGAAACGCAGCCTCCCTCAGAACCCTCAGTTGTCTCTTATGAAGGAGTTTGGTTATAAGGTTTGGTTCGTAACCGTTATTGAAAGCAATTTGTTTGATAGTGTTGAGTTCTTTAGTGTAGTTAGATTGAGATAGGGGGATGGTTTCTAGACGGTGTATGTAACTGTGGAAGGCAGAGTATTTATGTGACATTGGATGGTTTGAAGACAAGGGTATGGCATGATCAGTCTGTGTTGGTTTCCTATAAATACTAAAATCGAAGTGGTCATTCAATCTGGTGATGGTGAGGTCGAGAAAGTTTATTGAATTGGATGATTCAAGTTCCATAGTGAACTTAATGTTGGGGTGGATTTGATTAATTTTAGAAAGCAATAGCTCAGCTGATGTGGAGGGTCCTGTTAAGAAAACTAGACAATCATCTACGTATCGAAACCAGTGTAGAATTTCAGGATTTTTCATAATCTGTGTGGATTCTAAATTATCCATAAATATATCAGCTAAGAGAGGAGATAGACAACTACCCATAGTACTGTTGAGCCAAGTTGACCATACCATTATAAAAATCATTTCTTACGTCACGTTCATCTTACATATTCAAGGTACTTACTTAAATGTAATTATAGCCATAACTTTTTTGATGTTTGTTATTACTATGTAAATTTTCATTAAATATTTTACTAACAATTAGTTGGCTGTCGTAATACAGGGTAAATTCCACGTCACGTTGTCTATCTGTCTTTTGACACCTTTCAGAAACATCAATCATTTTGCAGTCAGTTGCCATTAAGTCATTGAAATGTGATCAACTCAATTTGGATCCCACGTGTTGGGAAACCTGTATACCTTACCTTAGGGCATTATCCTGTTTGCCATGTGACCATCACAGGCCTTTTTATTGAAGTATGCACTTTTAAGGCATCTATATTATATGTAAAGGGTTTTTACCCAGATATTTTTCTTTTGTGGCTCAGCTAGCATCCAGTTTGTAAGTATAACCAACTTGCTCTAACCTTTGTCAAAATTTAAATAATAACTTTATATTCATTAAATCGGTTATACTTATTTTTAGATCGAACACTGATGATGATTTTTTATAAAAATCGAAAACGTTTTGTTGTGATGTAGCCCTTTTAAGGGATTTTTAATAAAAAAATTTTATACCTTTTACAAAGGATTTCTTTCCAATTTTGTGATTGATGGTATACAGCCAACTACAGGAAAACCTTTTCTTTTCCTTGTGGATTTTGTAAATTGACGGTATGGTCAACTTGGCTCAACAGTACATGCGCTTAGCCACAAAAAGGTGCACACTAAAACTGGATATATGGTTCATCTCCAATTGCATTAATAACAAAGTATTTCCGACCTCTTGTAAAGTGAAAACTCCAAGAAATGTTCCAACCAACCTAAAGAACACCTTCCAACTTAAGATATTAAAAAAGGAGATTTGTAATCATTATAGTAAGAAAAACTTCATTAATTGTAAGCTTAAGGTAACGTATGACTTATTATTAGCATCCATTGGTTTTGATAACTTGAATAGTTTTCTGAATGATGTCCAGGACAGACTGGACAGGGTGACTTCTGTAAAATTCAATAGAGTGAATTCTAAACTTAATAAACTCATCAATGACAAATCTAACTTACATATTAGTAACAATAATAACAACAATACTAAATTTTCTGATTTTGTCTTCCATCCAAGATTGAAAAACCTTTCATCTGTTGTCTTTAACAAAAATGAACTAGAACTTCTTAATCTAGGACTCAAATATTCCATTCCTAGAAAGGTTTCTGAAAAGGACCTTCAGAGTCTATCCATTGAGCTAGATATCATCATACAAAATCTTTCTGTCCCATTAAATCAAAAAACTTCAATTAGAAACTCATGTTACAAAACTATCAATAAATTCAAAAATAAATATATTCCATCTGCTACTTCTTCTAACTTATCTAATGCATATATCTCATCAAATAATCCTAATAATACATCCTCATTCAATCTACCACCTACTTCTCAAAACACTTACTTCTCCTCTTCTTTTCCTTCACTTTCAGATAAGAAACGTTTAGACCACCTCAACACCCTGAAATCTATTAAAAACAAAGTCAAATAAAACAATCTCATCATAAGTAAAGCAGACAAAGGAAATTGTTTAGTGATTCTAGACCAAAATCTTTATCATGAAAAAGTCACTACTTTTCTATCTGATAATAATTTCACTCTACTTCATGAGGATCCTTCCAAAAAGTTCATAAACAAACTTAAAGACAACCTCAAACCTTTCACAGAATTTTTTTCAGAACATGATGCACCTTATTACAAAACACCCAGCAATCCTTTGACACCCAAACTGTATGGTTTACCTAAGATACACAAAGAGTGTATTCCAATTCGTCAGTGGTTAGTTTCATAAAAACTCCAGTGTCAATCCTTTCTAAATTCATACTTAACCTCATCAACACTATGACGAATTTTTCCCCTCGTTTCTCAGTCAAAAACACCAATCATCTAGTCAATAAACTTCAACAAATTAATCTTCATCCCAACATTACTATGCTTTCATTCGATGTCAGCAACCTTTTTACTTCGGTCCCCAAACAAGAAACTATTGATCTGGTACATTCTCTTCTTAGAGCCAGCTCCATTACTATGTCTACTACCAATTCAATCATCCAATTATTACAATTTTGCTTATCTCAAGATTTCTTTGTATTTAATAATACATATTACAGGCAACCTGATGGCCTAGCTATGGGTAGTTGTCTATCTCCTCTCTTAGCTGATATATTTATGGATCATTTAGAATCCACACAGATTATGAAAAATCCTGAAATTCTACACTGGTTTCGATACGTAGATGATTGTCTAGTTTTCTTAACAGGACCCTCCACATCAGCTGAGCTATTGCTTTCTAAAATTAATCAAATCCACCCCAACATTAAGTTCACTATGGAACTTGAATCATCCAATTCAATAAACTTTCTCGACCTCACCATCACCAGATTGAATGACCACTTCGATTTTAGTATTTATAGGAAACCAACACAGACTGATCATGCCATACCCTTGTCTTCAAACCATCCAATGTCACATAAATACTCTGCCTTCCACAGTTACATACACCGTCTAGAAACCATCCCCCTATCTCAATCTAACTACACTAAAGAACTCAACACTATCAAACAAATTGCTTTCAATAACGGTTACGAACCAAACCTTATAACCAAACTCCTTCATAAGAGACAACTGAGGGTTCTGAGGGAGGCTGCGTTTCCCAGAGATCTGACCACCAGACCCATTTATGCTTCATTACCTTTCCATCAAGAGAGCCTTTCCGGTGATATCAGTAATATTATCAAGAGATCAGTTGATAACATACACATCTCTTTTAAAGTTTCCAATAATTTAGGACAATGTCTTTCCAACTCCAAAGACCCTATCAACTACATGAATCGTAGTGGGGTTTATAAACTTCAATGCTCTGACTGTGATGCTACGTACATAGGAAGAACTTGTAGGTCACTAGCATCTCGTTCCCTTGAACACACAAAAAGAGAGAACACTTCCACCTTTTCTCAACATTTAAAACAAAACAGTCATACTCTTAACATTCCGGAAAATGTTTCTCTAATACACAACATACCTCAAAAGAATTTCTTAAGACTGGACCTATACGAGGACTTGGAAATAATTAGAGAAAAGCAAAGTAGCCCTAACTGTGTTAACCGCCATGTGTCTTTCAATCGTGACTTCAATCCCTTACATCGTCAACTTTTTTCTTAACCTAAATTTCAAAACTTCTTTGCTTTTTCCAAACTCTTTTTTCATTTATATTAACCTTTCCTCCATATTTACTTATCTAACAGATGACATTTCTAACATCAACTCATTATCCCTTAACTTCTACTAGTCTTCCAAAATAATCTACTTTAACTTTTTCCACAGTTTTTACTAAATCGACCAGTCACAACTCTAACACTATTTGTTCTTTTCCACCCAATTTCATAACTTATCGCCATTTGATCAGGTTTTCGTTATGGGTCCAACTAAACTTCAGAAAAAAAAATATTTATAAAAGGTTTTTATACTAATTCTTCCACTCTCTTATCCATAGATGTGGGGTCTGGTTTCTGGGGCGCCCAGCCTTTTTCATCACACCTCATTACAGTAAACAATTCTGATATCAAATCACAAATTATTCACTACCTTCTAATTTTACACATATTGCTTGTTTTCCAATACACCTTCATACATCCATCCAGTTTTAAACCTTTTCAATTCAACTCGATAACTTGGTATAAAAAATAAAAAATAGGAGAAAAAAAAAATCCCTATTTCATAAACATGTTTAGTCCTAGATGCTTATGTTACATAAAAGGACCTCAGTATAACCAACTTGCTCTAACCTTTGTCAAAATTTAAATAATAACTTTATATTCATTAAATCGGTTATACTTATTTTTAGATCGAACACTGATGATGATTTTTTATAAAAATCGAAAACGTTTTGTTGTGATGTAGCCCTTTTAAGGGATTTTTAATAAAAAAATTTTATACCTTTTACAAAGGATTTCTTTCCAATTTTGTGATTGATGGTATACAGCCAACTACAGGAAAACCTTTTCTTTTCCTTGTGGATTTTCTTTTTTTTACTTTTTTTTTTAAATTTCATTCCTTAAGTCAACTTAGGCAGTTCCCATGTCTTCAATAATTTTGTCCTCTAAAACATTATTTTACCAAAAATTGATCATTTCCCTCATTTACTGAAGTCAGGATTCTTAACTTATTGAGTTAGAGTTAATTTTATGCAACAAAAAGGGAACATTTTCAGTGGTTGGTTGTACTTATACCATAGTTTAAAAAACTTCTTGTAATTATTATACCAATTACATTAGAAGTTTCACACTTCATACATATACGTTTTTTAAATACTGTATTAGTTATAACATGAGGTTACCGATATGATACCTACTGGATAGTCACAGGCGGCAATCAAATTATGGTTTAACCGACTCTGATAATACGGTCAAGAAAACAACAAAAAACTACTTGACTGTGCTTTCCCAGGAAAATATCACTATGGCTAAAGAATTCAACGATGGCTCCGAGTAAGGACGTTCTTAAAATACGGCAGGAGTGCGAAGAATCTCCCGCTCAGTCACTATTGGTATAAAATATGGATTAAGAATAGGTACTTGGAGCCTTCGAAGTTCATATGAGGCTGGAAAAACTATTGAAAAAATCAAGAAACTCAATAGCTCAATATTGGGGTATTAATGAATTGCGTTGACCGGGCCATGGAAGGTGCAGTGTAATGACCATACAGTACACTACTCAGGTGAAAACAATCATGATCATCGAATTGGAGTAGTTATCATAGTCATGAAGTAGGTTGAAAGTTGTATTAAAATTTCTGATATACAGTAAGCACGTAAAGGTTGGAATAAGTTCATTTTTTCATAAATGGGAAATTTTGGAAATAAATCCCGAAACGAATATCATACTACTGACGTCACCCGCTTGGGCGTGAGGGTGTCATCGATGATTTTTTAAATGAGAATAGTGGTCGTGTGACAGCGCATTTGAAAGGTAATTCAAATCTCTATTCAGTAATATAAACATTACCACAAATTAATTATACAGTGTGTCCAAAAAAATATTTTTTTAATTAAATTTATTGACATAAAAAGAAGAATGTGTGTAATTTATTTAGTTCAAAAATGTTTATTTAGCAGATAAATATTGTTTTTTGCTTAAATTCAATATTAAAGCAGCCACCCACCTGCCTCTTAGTCCTGTCGCCAGGGTGGGTACAACGGCCTCCTTAATTCAGATGGACTTACCCAAGTTTTTTTTATATATTTTGACCCGTGGAATACGAATTTTTTGGGTAACAGTTGATCCGGATGTCGATAAGATTGTTATAGACAAAGAACTTGAGGAATTACATAACAGCGATTTCTCGCAAAACAAAACATTTTTTTGTATTTTTTGGGTCATTTTAAGCAAAAAATATTCCTACAAGTTTTTTCGTAGAATGCATAGTTTTCGAGATAACCGCGGTTGAACTTTAAAAAATCGAAAAATTGCAATTTTTGAACCCGAATAACTTTTGATTAAAAAATAAAGTAGCAATTCTGCTTACCGCATTTGAAAGTTTAAGTAAAATTATATCGGTTTTGATTATTTGCATTGCTAAAAATTAATTTTTTTATTGTTAAACTAATCTATAAACACATAGTGTTTCCCGTGCCTAATACATTCGTTTTAACGCATGCTACGTAGAAATTGCCTCGCTTGCACTTGTAGCTACTCTACCTACTCGTTCGATTTTAAATGAGAAATCATAGAAAACATCACTCACATACTAGGTGTTTATAGCTTTGTTTAACAATAAAATAATAAATTTTTAGCAATGCAAATAATCAAAACCGATATAATTTGACTTAAACTTTCAAATGCGGTAAGCAGAATTGCTACTTTATTTTTTAATCAAAAGTTATTCGGGTTCAAAAATTACAATTTTTCGATTTTTTTAAAGTTCAACCGCGGTTATCTCGAAAACTATGCATTCTACGAAAAAACTTGTAGGAATATTTTTTGCTTAAAATGACCCAAAAAATACAAAAACATGTTTTGTTTTGCGAGAAATCGCTGTTATGTAATTCCTCAAGTTCTTTGTCTATAACAATCTTATCGACATCCGGATCAACTGTTACCCAAAAAATTCGTATTCTGCGGGTCAAAATATATAAAAAAAACTTGGGTAAGTCCATCTGAATTAAGGAGGCCGTTGTACCCCCCTGGCGACAGGACTATCTTGACAGTTTGAACATTTAACTTAAGCGAAAAGCAATGATTATTTTTCAAATAAATATTTTTTTCTGTTTTCTGAGAACAGTAAAATGTATTTTGAATTTAACAAATTACATACATTCTTGTTTTTATGTTAATAAAGTTAATAAAAAAAAATGTTTTTGGACACCCTGTATAAATAATTATGTTAATGTTTTTATACTGAATAGAGAATTGAATTACCTTTCAAATGAGCTATCACACGACCCCTATTCTCATTTAAAAAAATCATCGATGACGTTATCACGCCCAGATGAATGATGTCACTAATATGATATATATGCCAAAAAGTCATAATTTAAAAATCAAAATTGACCTATTTAGGGATTTTTTCCAAAATCGTCCATTCTCGAGAAAATGAATTTATTCCAACCTTTACGTGCTCACTGTATATTGTATATCTAATTGAAGTATAAGCATCACGAGAAGAAAACAGTGATGACGAGTTAGAAAAGATAAATAGTAGAAATATCAAAATATTAATGGGAGATCTAAATGCTAAGATTGGTGAAGAGAAAGAAGAAAATGTAGGTGAGTTTAGAGAACTTAGCAATAAAGTAAGTCGATTTGTAGAATTCTGTAAAGAAGTAGATCTGTGTATTTTAAATGCCTTTTTTAAAATGCAAAAAAGGAAATTTTACACTTGGAAAGCTTCAGCAGAAAGTCCTGAAAAAATCAGAAGAAATCAGATTGATTACATTACTATCAATGAGCGTTTTCGAAAGTCTATTATTATTCATGGATTCTATTGTATCTATTATTTAGGGAAAGAAGTGTGAAAACAGGGATCCCGGTCGAAGAACATCATGGCTTCGTAACATAATTCTTCTTCTTCTTAAAGTGCCGTCTCCTCAATGGAGGTTGGCTACTACAATTTCAAACTCTTCTCTGTCTTCAGCTGTTCTTATTAGCTGTTCAAAATTTAGCCCTGTCCATTGTCGGATATTTCTGAGCCACAATAGTCTTTTCCTTCCTACTCCTCTCCTTCCCTCGATCTTTCCTTTCACTATAAGTTGAGCATATTGGTACTTATTATTTCTCAGTATGTGGCCTAGGTATGATGTTTTTCTAACTTTCACTGTGGTGAAAAGTTCTCTTGCGTTGCCTATTATATGCAGCACTTCTTCGTTTGAGGTATGTGATGTCCACGAAGTTTACGAAAGGCCTCCAACTTATTTACGGTTAAGGGTCCATGTCTCAACTGCATAGAGAAGAGTCGACCAGACGTAGCATTTGGATAAACGTAATAGAATTTCGAGTTTTATTCGAGAATACCAAAGCAGTTTTTTGATTTTTTCAAAAGATTTTCTGGCCTGTTCTATTATCGATCTTATTTCTAGATCAGGATTTAGGCTGCTATCGATCCAACATCCCAAGTACTTAAATCTATTGACTTGTTCTCAAATGTGCCCATTTATTGTGCAACGTTGAGGTATGTTTTGGTTTTTTCGGATTGACATCACTTTGGTTTTCTTAATGTTTATTTTCATACCAAATTGCTCAGAGGTCGAGTTGGTCTTGTCGATAAGTCGTTGTAGACCCAAGTCGGAATCCGCTATCAACACCGTATCATCGGAGTATCTGATGCTGTTGATATTTACGCCATTCACCTTGACTCCATCCTTGTAGTCCTCCAGTGCCTCTTTAAATAGAAACTCGGAGTAAAGATTAAACACCAGAGGCGACAGAACACATCCCTGTCTAACTCCCCTCCTAATTTCTACTGCTGCGGATATTGAACCTTCGATCCTAACTCTGGCGTTTTGGTTCCAGTACAAGTTCTTTAGTAAATTGATGTCTTTTCCATCTAAACCGACTTCTTGCAAACGTTCTAATAGTAGGTCGTGTCTTACTCTATCAAATGCTTTTTAGAAGTCTATAAAGCATATAAATATATCTTTCTGTTGGTAGTAGCATTTTTGCGCGAGAACTAGTAAATTGAAGAGGGCGTCTCTCGTTCCCATGCCGGCTCTGAATCCAAACTGATCGTCTTCGATGATTGTTTCGCACTTTCTATAGATACGATTATGTACGACTTTTAATAGGACTTTTACTGCATGACTCATAAGGCTTATCAGACGGAACTCATTGCAGTGTTGTGGGTTTGGCTTTTTCGGTAGTGGAATGAATATTGACTCTAGCCAGTCTTAAGGTATTTTACCTGTATTATAAATGCGATTGAATAAAAGGACAAATATTTCGATATTTTCTTCGCTGATTAGTTTCAACGTTTCTGGGTATATTCCATCTGGACCTGGGCTTTTATTTGTTTCGAGTTGATTAGTTGCATTTATAATTTCAGATTTCAGAATTGCTGGCCCTTTTTGGTTCTTCTCGTATGTCATGAAAAGAAATTTTAATATAGTTTTCCCATTCTTTCAGTTTATCTTCCGTTGATTCTAGCAGTTTGCCATCCGTGTTCAGCATGGTGTGAAAAGTTGTTCGCTTGGTAGTTGATGTAAACTCTTTTACCTTTATATGTAAATTAAAAAAAATCGTGCCTTTGTTGCAGTTCTTCTATTTCGATGCATTTTTTTTCCAGCCACTTCTCTTTTGCTGCGGTTATTTTTTTTCGAATTATTCTATTTAGTCTTTTGTATTCTCCATCCTGGTCATCTTTTCCTTTAGATTCTCTTCGTTTGTCCATTAATTGTAAAATCTCATCTGTCATCTATTCCTGTTTGTTATTTCTGGGAGATACTTTTAGATGTTTTTCTATTGCATTGTTCATTTGTTCTTTAAAGCAGGCCGCACATCAAAGAAACATGAAACGTAAATCACATTTCATGGAAATAAAACACTGCTAAACAAATAGACGTCCGGCCATTTATGAAACTCTCCGAAAATAAAAATGTTTTATGAGCATGAATCACACTCGTTTCATTGGTAGGCGGACTTCAAGATTTGTTTACCTGTGTTTTATTTTCATGAAACGTGTTTTACGTTTCATGTTTCATGTTTTACGTTTCATGTTTCATGTTTTACGTTTCATGTTTTTTTGGTGTGCGGCTTGCCTAATAGTTCTCCAAAGAAGGTTTATGTCATCGGACTCGATAATTCTGTGGTGGTCAATATTTCCTAAATTTTTATTTAATTCTTTATTTACTGTGTGTTGTATGGTGTCGTTTTTAAATAATCGGATGTCTAGTTTGTGTTGAGTTTTTTGTTTCTTTATTAGTTTCCATCTTGGGCGCACATTTACAACAACAGGATTATGATCGGAATTGATGTCAGCTCCAGGATATGTTTTTGAACTGATGATAGCGTTGTGATATCTTTTGTTGACCAATATGTAATCTATTTGGTTACGGATTATTCTATTTTCATTGTGTCCAAGTGGATAATCTGCTGAGGATGTAATTTAAACCACGTATTTGTCGCTACCATGTTGTGTTTTTGGCAGAATTCGGTCATTCTCTCTCCCTTGTCGTTTCCGCAAGTCCGAAATCTCCAATCAATCCAGATACCTTTCCTCTACCTAACTTAGCGTTAAAGTTACCTAAGATTAATGTTAGGTCTCGTTTTTTGGTCATCTTTATAAGTTTTTCTACAACAGCATACCACGCTTCTAGCTCTTCCATGGGTTTATCGGTCGTAGGGGCATAAGTCTGAATGATGTTAATATTTACTGGCTTTCCAGATAGTTGAATAAGTAGACATCGGTCCGAAAATGGTACAAAGTGTGTGACGGCATTGTCGTATTTGTCTTCTAAAATCTAGAATAAAATAATTATGAAACCAATGTTATAATTACCAATTAGCATTTACGAATGGGCACAATACGGAGAGAGATTCACAAAGAGATTTACAAAGAGACGTTAATTGTATCCGAACGTCTGCGGTCCCTCAGGTGAGTACCGATCCTACAAGGATAGAAATAATTTTTATTTATAAATTTTTAATAAAGAAAAATTTTCTATCGAGCTTTCTCTTACCACTGAGCTACAGAGGGGGTAAAAGGAACAGAATTTGTAAAAATAACATCATATTATATCGCCTAATTGCATATAAATTGTAAGTATGTATTTTTATTTTTTTTATTTCGACCTTATGTGTTTTTTAGTTATCAATCATACTTCTTCTATTTGGTATATTTTTTAGATATATCGGTATCTGCAATAGACTATCAATATGTGTGGACCAAGTTGTCCAGCCTCAAAAAAGAATGCTTTTACTAAAACTACTCGAAGCAGCATTAGGAAGAATTTTGGAATTAAAAACAGATTTAGTCGAAGCAGATTTAAATGAATTTACCCATTGCGGTGATACTATAGAAAATTTAAGAATTACGCCAATTGACAGAGAGCTAATTGTACCAGAGTGTTTTACAAGAGAGAGGCAAGAAGAGATTGAGTATAATAAAAGAGTTATAGATGAGGTAAGGCTGTTGAAATATAAAATAAGGCATATAATAGACTATAGACTAAAAAAAGGAAGGTGTAAACTTCCTCTTTTTCTTTTTGTGGAGACATGACTCTGTCTGTTTTTAAATGTGCCTCCAGTAAGTTATCCTTTCTTCGTTTTCATAGTCTTCCCACTAATCGTCTTCTTATTGGGAACCGTCTTTCTTTCTCTATCCTTACTACTCTATTTTTTGTCATTCGGCTATGTGGTCATTCCAATCTATTCATGTTTCTTACCTAGTAATTATTGTTCTCCACCTTGTATTGTGTGCTCTTTCTAGTATTCTTCTTATCCTTTGTGTGTCAGACCGTATTTCTGCCACGTATGTCATCAATAATCTGATGACTATTTTGTAAATTCTTCCTTTCAGTTCTTTTCCGATATTTTATTTCTCCACATTGTTTCATTCAGGCAACCTGCGGCTCTGTGTGCTCTATTCACTTGGACCTTCCACTTTTGTATTGAGCTTTCCGTAGCTAGATAGTGTGATGCCTAGATATTTAAACTCCACCAGTTGTTCGGTTATCTAACCCCCAGCTCTAATTTATAGCTTCTTGGAGTTGCTGTTATAACTATGCATTTTGTTCCTAAACGTGGTACATAATTCAAGATAGCCTCGGTTTTAAAGTATTCTTGTCTTCTTCACTTATTAGTATTAGACTTACTATTGAATAGTCATTTTCGAAGAGTTAAATGTCTTTTACTGGGCATATATGTATTTTTGATTTCTTTGTTCCTTGGTCTGTCCATAAGGATTATACTTGCTTATACTTAAAAAATCATATCTTATAACAGTTTTATCCGATCCTTTAAATTTGAGATTCATAACAAAAAAATGGGAACAAGTCAGCTAAAAAAAGTAATAAGATATTTCACTTTGCATTTATTATTTTATTTTTAAAGTAAAGTGAAGTAAGAACCTTTTGACTTTCTTCATGACATCATCAGTTTGTCCTACTTCTCACTCATGGGCACCGAAGACGAAGAGGTCCACTAGCTTGATGCAGAGAACGGCTGAACTGGGACCTCGAATAGAACACAGTTGTATTTAGTGATAATGCAGATTCACTTTGGCCTTGGAAGGCTGAGACGGTCTCCTAAGGATCCTCCTTATGGCCTTGCTAGGATGAGAAGAAGACCTAGTTATAGACGATATTCGAAATTTCCTATAGAAAGGCGTGTGCAGCACACTGTTGAAATTATGGTATGGAGAGTTATTGCCTATGGAAGATAAATTAAGGGGTATCAAATACCAACGTCATAAGAAGATTTTCAGTTACTCTGTGGTAATTCACAAACAAAATAACATAACTCTTGTGAGCTATCTAATTAAATAGTGATAAGAAGAGTATTCTTGTTCTCATGATCATTTTTCAGTGCGTCATTAATTATGACGTCATATACTGTATTGGCTGTGTCGAGACTTATTTCATGTAATTATTGACGAATCTGACAGATGCCACAATCGTACTTAGCCATAGGTGAAAAGCTGGTGGAATTAGTAATTTAGTAGATTTGATTTTTACACAATATGTTAACATGTAGGTATTTTTTATAAAGGGGAATAGAATTAAAAAGTAAACAATATTGTTAATTAAATTTATAAATATGGAAACATTAAAAAATGACACAAAACTGACATTAAAAAATGACACAAAAATACACTGTGTTTTTATCTTCTTCTCTAGGTGCTGTCTCCGCTTCAAAAGTTAGCAATCATCAGAGAGATCTTTATTTCTGAAACAGCGGCTCTAAATAATTCATTGTTATTACATCCAAACCAGTTCCTAAGGTTCTTCAGCCATGAGTTACGTCTCCTTTCTATGGATCTTTTTCTTGCATAATGACCTGGAGTATTAGATATACATCTCTCATCACATGTCCAATATATCTCAGTTTTCTTCTTATTTGTTAGTTCTCGTTCCTTATGCGTAAGTCTCATTACCTCCACGTTGGCTATTCTATCTACTCATGAGATATTTATCACTCTTCGGTACATCTCAAATGTCTCTAGTCTCCTCACGTCAATGACTAACTTTTAACGAACTAAATTCTAAACCAAAACACAAAATAATGCACAAAGACGTTGTGAAACACAAGTGAAGTCGAATTCGAAATTTCAAAATGACAGGTACACAAAATACTGACCTGAATAATAACCGTCACTTGACTCTTTGACACTTCTAAAAAATGGCCAAAATGGACGAAGTTTTCGTCAAATGTTCGTAATACGTGTATTTGATTGGCTAGAAAAAACGCGCATTCTAAATATCAACGAATCAAACGTAGGTTAGGAATAGACATCTTATGTATATGTTATGGACCATATGATTAATTGGTCATTTTTCATAATGCCCGGGCTATATAAAAAATGCCCAATACTGTCGGTCAATATAATAAATACTATTAAATTCATCACATTGCCCGGGCATTATGTATAATGCTTGGCATCTACTAGACAGGATGATTAAAACTACTTTTATTTTTATTAAATATGAAATATATTTATTTTGATACAATCAAGTATGTAGTAAAAACTAAAATATTTCTTATATACTAATGAAAACAGTCTTGCAGTCTTCTGTGAAATGGCACATGAGTACATTTAATGAATAAGTATACATAAAAAATATAATACGTATTAACGGTAATTGAGGAAACCAAAAAAAGAATTCTGTGTTTTTATTTGCATTTTTTTCTAATGACCGAAATCGATGGTAACACACAAAGCGGCTAGTGAGAAATTAAATCGTTTTTCTTCTAAATCAAACTCAATTTTAAATAAAAATACACTTACCACCTTTGCGTGCTACATCATCGAAATTTATTTTGTATGAATGATTTACAATACATAACTATTTGTTGAAACATGTTCCACTATGGTGACACTTGGAGTTACATATTTTTTTTTCTTTACGACACTTACACTTATCAAATTTACACCCACCTTTACAACCGCACCTACTGTATCCTTGTCCCCCACAGTTAGAAGATTTTCTTGCGCATTCTCTAAGAGATATCTCAGTGTCTGGAATCTCTTCTATGGAGATAAACTTTTCTTTACAAACGGTAAACTGGTTTCTTGAATATAACTGATTTAGTATGCCATATTTTGTGCCTAGTTTGTAAAGCTTTTTTTCAGTTATCTCTGTCACGATAGCTAGTAGATTTCTTTGATCACTACGAGCTCGGTCCACATCTGGCACTCGTATCCTAACTGTGTTACCTAGTTTAGCCGATGGATATTTGGAATTGGAAAATTTTAACATCTTCTCTGCTTGTTTTTTTAGATTCGTCAAAGCCAATTTTCTTTTCTTCCTTACATCGTTTATTCTAATATCTATATTGGAATCCAGATTTTCATTATTTTCTAAATTAACTACAATAGCCGTTTCTACCGCATTTGTTAAAAATTCTGGAACTTGACTAGATTCACGAGATGAATTTTGAACATGAGATGAACTTGATTCGGGCAACAATATTGAAGAGTCCACATTTATATTATTATTTTGTATTATATCCGGTTCTGTAGATAGCCCAGCCTCTTGAGTTTTGAACAGGACCTCTAAGTCTTCCTCCGAATTAACATCAGTCAGAACTTCTTGGGGTAGAGAGCTTTTTAAACCAACTTTCAACTTTGTGCCGAACATGGCTTCATATGGACTACAACCTATACCAATGTGATGAGCTCTATTTTTCATTAGTTGAACAAAACGTAAGCCTTCAGACCATTTGTTTGTATTGTTGTCTTCTAACCACGAACTAAGCATATTCTCTACGTCTTGATTGGCCCTTTCTATAGATCCTTGACTCTGAGAATGCCTGGGTTTGCCATGTACCATTTTTACCTCGGGCCACATGCTACACAGCTCTTTGATAATATGGTTAGCGAATTCTCTGCCATTATCACTATGAAGCACACTCGGCGCCCCAAATATTGTGAAAATATCCAAAAGTACATGCGATACTTCTTCTGCTCTTTTACTTGTAAGAAGTCGAAGTTGGACAAATTTGGTAAGATGGTCTTGATAAACAAGCACAAATTTATAACAGCCATCGGCTTGTGACTGCATATCGATTAAATCGACTTGGCATCTTGAATTCATTTCCTTGCTCAATATTGGTTTCACCACCAAGCCTTTCTTTGGAATATTATGTTTTTTCTGACAGGTCATGCATAAATTTAAATAGATAACAATCATCTCCCTTGTAATATTTTTAAATTTAGAATGTACTTCCTTCTCCATTCGGTTTCTACCACCATGCCCGATAGTAATATGAAGATCGCGCAATGTATCAAATATTTCTTCTGTATGGACGTAGTATTTAATTACATTATCTTCTTTCACAGGAACAATCAATTTTTCTACTTCTCTAATCGTCATAACGTCGAATCTTCGTAAGCGCTGATAATCACTCGGCGTTTTATTTGTCTGTTTACTTTTACAGTTTTTTACCTTCTGTATCATTTCCATGTAGGCTGTTTTTGTGAAAATTTGTGAATTTTGACTTTTTACTGAAACTAATTCAGTTAACCGATTGTTAAATCGATTTTTCATATCACTTAATGGTTCTTCTTTTTCCATAGTTCACTATGCAATACTTTATAAACAAAGAATTAACTAAGAAATGTCACAAACAAACCACTTGTCGTATATACCATTACTAACATTCAACTGCAATATGATTTATAAATAATGGCCGACGTGCTTCGGTGACTGTAACCTTGGATACAGCGCGTTGATTCGCTGCTGAAGATCGCATGATTTACTAAGAACGCCGATTTATCACATTGCCCGGCCATAGTATAGCATTTTTCATAATGACCAGACAATATGATAAATTGTAAAAAGTTATCAAATTGCCCGCTGGAGTTAGTCATTATTAATAATGACCGGGCATTATACATAATGGCTAACATAATCACTTTGTCCATAACATATATAACCATTGTAATGCTGCATTATTTTTGTGTTTAATCACGGAGCTACCGCTTTTTCCGTCTTATCTAACTTAATGCATTAGAGAGAAATCGAAAAACTGTGACGCACTGAAAAATGATCATGAGAACAAGAATAGTAGATATTTTAAATCTTGCGATGTACAGTATACATTAAAATGTTTATGTGCATTTAAAAGCAGTATTTAAATTGTTTAGCCGACTAATCATTTTTTTGAAACTTTTGAAAGAAAAACTAATTGAAACGGAAGATAATACCAGAAATGTGAATCAATCATACGAAAACATCAAAGAATGTATACACGCCGCTGCCTTAGAAGCACTAGGGCCATATGAAAAAACCGTACATCGAAAACCGTATTGGTGGGATCAAGATATTTCGCAGGAAATAACAAAGAAAAGAGAATTGTGTCAAAAATATCTGAACACAAAAAACGTGGAAGACAGAATACATTATAAAAGAATGCAAGCGAGGGTCAGGAGAAAAATATGTCAAAAGAAAAACGAACTCTGGACAAAAAAGTGTACCATGCTAAATACATACATAGGTGGAAGCCAAAGTTCAGAAAGTTGGAAACTATTAAAAAATTTAAGAAACGACAGAAAGAAAGACATTATTCAATCCATATCACCACAAACTTGGGAAAGATACTTTGAAGATTTACTAACAGAGACAAGAGAGCCCTTCAAACAGATACAATCCAACGGTATACAAAGCGTCAGGTTGATAGGATCACCAATCAGAGTAAATGGGAGAGAAGTCGAAACCATATGTAAACAGTTGAAGAATGGCAAATCACCGGGCCCAGGAAATATAGCTCCGGAACTCATCAAATATGGACCTAAAGTTTTAATTAAGCGGCTAAGACAACTTTTCCAGCAATGCTTGAATAACCATGAAATACCTAAAGAATGGAAAGAGTCACATCTGAGCACTATCCACAAAAAGGGAGATAAATCAAAACCTGAAAACTATAGAGGAATTGCAGTCACTAGTAGTATCAGCAGAATATATGGAAAACTTATTAAAAATCGAATAGAAGAAGAATACCAAAATATGGAAGGCGAAGAACAGGCTGGTTTTCGCGCAGGTCGATCTACAATAGATCATGTTTTCTCCATTACTCAGATAATTGAAAAGAAAGTTGCTCGTGGCCAAGAAGTCCATCTGATGTTTGTAGACCTTAGAACAGCGTATGATAGTGTTCCGCTGGTTAAATTATGGGAGGCACTGGAGAAAACAAATGAAAATATAGAATTGGTTGAAGCCGTAAAAACGTTGTACTACCAACAAACAACAAGAATTAAAACGGGAAATCTCATAACACCTGGATTCACAGTAACTAAAGGACTAAGGCAAGGATGCTGTATCTCACCAACACTATTCAAAATATACCTCGAAGCAGCACTCAACAAATGGAAGAAAAAATTTACGAATATGGGCATACCACTAACGGACTCAACTTTGTACACGCTGTGCTTTGCGGATGACCAGGTGATCATCGCACAGGACTCTGAAGATCTTAGTTACATGATGCGAAAACTATTAGAAGAGTTTACAGAGTGGGGTCTAGAAGTGAATATGGAAAAAACTGAATACATGAGTATCGGAGGAGACCAACATAGCCTCCGAGTAGAGGAAAATCAAGAAATAAAATTATGTGAAGACTACAAATACCTGGGAGTAAAGATCACTCAAGACGGAAAATTAGATGCAGCTATTAAGGAACGAAATATACAGGGGAGGAAAGGCATATCCTTACTAAACAGCGTACTGTGGGATAAAAATATTTCTAAGGAGAATAAAAAAAGAATATATAACACTATAATAAAAAGCATCACAACATATGGATGCGAAGTTTGGCCCCTAAAAGACAGAACAGAGAAAATGCTAGAGCAACAGAAATGGACTTCTGGCGCCGTTCAGCGGGAATATCTAGACGCGACAGAATAACAAACGAGAGAGTCCGAGAAATCATGGGGGTTACACATACTATTGTTGACGACATCAGTACGAAACAACTCAGCTGGTACGGACACGTAAGGAGAATGCCGGAGAATAGAATACCAAGACAAATCCTCGAATGGCAACCAAGAGGAAGGCGCAGACCAGGAAGACCTAGAAGAAGTTGGAGAGAAAGAGTTGATAGAGAAATCAGGGACAGAGAACTCGAGGACGATCTATGGAATGACAGAACGAGATGGAGATTGGAAATCGGAAGACGTCGAAGAACGTTGTAAACCAATATTATTTATTTATCATTTTTTTATGAAATTTTTTCTGTTACGTTTTACGCGAGTCAATGGGAGCAAGAAAAGGATATTACCTCCAAATTCTATCTTACTGCATGGATTTTAATGAAATTTTGGCAATAGCCTCTACTTATTTTCTAATTCAAAGTCTACCTCCCGCCGATGTGTGCTTTTATTTTGGGGGTGGTTCCCACCCCTTCTCGGGGGTGGAAATTTTTTTGGTTAAAATAACCACAGAAGTCCTTAGAGAATCTAATTCTAAGCAAAAACTGTTCTATAATTTCTTTTGAAAACTTAATAGTTTTTGAGTTATTCGTGTTTAAAAATTGGCCATTTTCATTGAATAATGACACATTTTCGGACGGTTTTTTGCGAATAACTTAAAAACTATGCATATAACAAAAAGAACTGTAGTAAATATTTTTGTAGCTTTAAAAAAAAACAAAGAGACTCGTTTCTTCATAAATCTTCTAGTTATAACACAAAAAGGGATATAGTAGGTGTAAAGAGTTTGTCTTTTTGGTGCATGCTTCAATCGGCGTATTCAACTTGAAATAACAGAGAAATGGTCGATTTAAGATGTATAATGCTACCAATACCGTTTAGAGTGCTTGAAAATACCTTTAAAATGAGCAATATTAAATGTCTATTACACTCAAACTAAGCGAGATATGCTGCAAAATATTGATGGCTAATGTATTTTAAGAAAAAATGGGAAGTATATTTTCACCCCTCATCCCTCAGAATTTAAATACATCGTTTTCCTTCTACAATACTTCTTATTATAGGGTTATTTCTATGTTCAAAAAGTTGAACGGGTTTAAAATGAATGGTTTTTAAATTTTCTTAAAAAGCTTCCTTTTTCTCCCTGTAACTTGAAAACAATAGAGATACAGTAAGCAAAGCAAAATTTTTAACTAAAAAGCACTACGTTTATGTTTGGTATCTTTTTTTCGTATCTCTTATCATTTTCGAACTACATGGAGAAAAAGAAAGATTTTTTAAGAAAATTTGAAAATGCCCTCTATAATTTGAGCTTATTTTTTTTCAAAAATCATTTATTTTAAACGCGTCCAACTTTTTAAACATAGAAATAAAATTATAATAAAAAGTATTGTAGAAGGAAAACGATGTATTTAAACTCGGAAGGATGAGGGTGAAAAATGTTCTTCCCATTTTTTTCTTAAAAAACATTAGCATCAATATTTTGCAGAATATCTCTCTTAGGTTGAATGTAATCGACATGTAATATTGCTCATTTTAAAGGTCTTTTTAAGCACTCTAAAAGGTATTAGTATTATACACCTAAAATCGACCGTTTCTCTGTTATTTCAAGTTGAATACACCGATTTGAGCATGCATCAAAAAAACAAAGTTTTCTCACCTACCATATCTCTTTTTGTATTATAACTAGAAGATTTATGAAGAAATGAGTCTCTTTGCGTTTTTATAAGCTACAAAAACATTTTATATGGCTTTTTCGTTAGATGCATAGTTTTTAAGGTATTCGCAAAAAACCGTCGGAAAAGGTGTCATTTTTCAATGAAAATGGCCAATTTTCAACCACGAATAACTCAAAAACTATTGAATTTTCAAAATATATATATATATATATATATATATATATATATATATATATATATATATATATATATTTATATATATATATATATATAGAACAGTTTTGCTTAGAATTGGGTTCTCTAGCCACTTCCGTGGTTATTTGACCAACAAATTTTCCACCCCCGAAAAACGGTGGGAACCCCGAAGATAAAAGCACACATCGGCATGGGGTAGACTTTATTTCCTGATCTATTCCCTGCTTACTCTGAAAATATCAAGTAAATCGATGTAGTAGGAGGAAATTCGGAGCCAAATATCCTCATTGACTGCCCTATTTACATATTTTTAGGTTCTTTCTAAACTAGGTTATCTAGACAAAACCCCTAAGAAAACACCCATGACAGAACAACAAGCAATTTTGATCATTCAAAAACACGAGCGGGCTCGGCAAGGTAGGCTTCGCCAGCAATTTATGAAAGAGATTAGAACAATGAAAGAAAAGAGTAAACCAGTGCAAGAAGACGCAGAAGAAGAGGCTAAGCGTGGAGGAATTAGTCTGACAGCTGCTATGAAGATCCAGAAAATTTGGAGAGGGTATATTGCCAGAAGAGCTACTAGGAGAAGGAAGATACAAGAGATGTTACTCATAGGAATGATTCCGCCGCTAAAGACAAAAAGTGTTGAAATCGAAAAGGATTTGGAAAACAAGAACTACAGGTAGGATGTTATCAATTATTTTGGACATTAAGGGCCGGTTGTTCGAACGCTAATCAGCAATGATCATTATCAAATAATTAATTACTGTCAATGTCAATTGTTAAAACATAATTAATTACAATTTTGAGACTATAATCAATTAATATAACAATAATTATTAACATAATTAATAATAAATCTCATAATTGTAATTAATTATGTTTTCAGCAACCCAAACAAAGTTGACATTGACAGTTTTGGTGACAGTAATTAAATATTTAATAATGATCATTGTTGATTAGCGTTCGAACAACCGGCCCTTAAACTTGTAAAAACCAGATTTAAACAATAATGATATCAAAATAAATTTTATTATAATAATGAGTACTAACATTTTTAAGACAATTTTTAAGACAATTAAGCCACAATTGATTGTAATGATAATTAAATTTTATATTTGCTTTGATGCTTCGACTTACAATCCGGAAATCGTTTTTAAAAAACTCTGAAATAAAAATTATGATAGCGCAAAAGATGGAGAGTAACCATTGTTTAGGTATTGGCGGTGTGCAAGTACTTGGAGGGGATATGAGAAACGATCGTGCGTAAATATATCGAAGAACTCTTGCAACTTTCTAAAATAATTCATATTGTCAATTGGAATTGTCATATTGACGTATATTTCATACCTAATGTCATTAAAGAAGAAAAATTATATGTTGCTCCACAATATTGATATGACATGTAAATATTATATAAAATTAAATTTAATTAATTGTATTTTGCTTGCAGTACTGCATTAATAATTAATTTTATTTAGTACATACAATTGTTTACTTTTTAATAACATAACCTCAGTCTTAGTTTTCTTCTTATAACTTTCTTGGGCTATGGCCTTGACAATTATCCAGAAACCAGGACTAACGTAATTAGCCAATACAATTAAAAGTGCGAATAAAGTTGCTGAGCGTAGAAACCAGGTGTCGCTTTTCCGAATTTGCACGGTCCCAATATGCTCTGTTTTGTATATTGTGTTAAAAAGTCTTCTATAATATCTAAGGTTACATCATTTTTGAATTTTAAGATTTCTACTGAGATTTGGTCTGGACCTATTGCTTTGCAATTTTTGCTAATTTTTAATGCCATTTTAATTTCTACTTTTAATATCTCTTTTAATATCTCTAAAAATGCAACATCATCTACTTCAATCTCCGTCTGTTCCGTTCCATTGTCTTTTAACAAATCATTGATATATTCTGCCCATCTCTTCAATTTTTTGTTAATATTTAATACTTCTCCTATTTGTATCTTTCAGTGCTCCCGGTTTTCTTTTTCTATTGTTGTCAGTTAATTCTTTAATTTTTGTGTGTGTGTGTGTCAAAACTATCATGTCTTCTTTGCAGAGTCTATTTTACTTCAAAACAGTCCCGAGGCACTACATAATTTTCGGGCCCCGAGGCAAGTATAATTTAATAATAATACTTTTTTTAAATGTATTAATTATTATTTAATAGGAATATAGTTGCACCCGAAATTTAGATTTTTATGTATTAAGGCCATGGATACATAATTCGCAAATATTTTACGGCTATCCCTACTTTTTCTGTCTTTACACGGCAAATTACGTGTAGTAAAATTCACACTAGTATGGATATGTAAACATTACTAGAATGTCCTTCTACTTGAAATTGTCATCATTAACTTAAAGAGATGGCTTTTGAATGTTCTTGGATAACTGTTGTTTGTATACTTGCAAATTATTCATTCGGTTAATAAATGTGATAATTTTTTTACTAACTATGTATTCAGTGATTGTAATAAATTATATATACAACAAAAACTAATACTCAATCAAGATAAGAGGAAAAGTGTGAAAGTGATTTTTAAATATTATATTGTTACTATAGAACGCTTACAATTTTGAACATCTTTAACAACAAAATACTTGGACCACTGAATATTATATTATCCTGATGTATTCTCTGCTTGGATCTTCCACAAATAATAGGTACACAATAAATAACTTTTTATTAAGTTCACGTCTTAAATCAATGATTTATCAAATACACTATATATTAATATTATTTAATCAACAACTCAAAATATTCCCGATGCCATGTCATATATTTAAAATTGTCACTGATTATCACTGTCTAACTGACAATATGCTGACAATATTCTATTCGACAAGTGCGTTGTAAGACAAAGATAGATTTGGAAAATATTACCACCGACATTGTGTTCGTTTTTTTCGAATCCTGAAAAAACCAATGAATATTTTTGAAAAATTTAAATGCTGAATGAAAGACTAAATTATTACCGAGGGTGGAGAGTCCCTTAGAATAAATAAAACGTTTATTTTGAATGAGATATTTGAAATTAAAAATCACACTAAATTTTCTATTAGTTTTTCACCCCTGTAACTTAATAAACATTATAGAAGTTCTCAGGGACTTTGGGCCCTCGCTAATAATGTAATCTTTAATTCTGCGTTTAAATTTTTCAAAAATACCCATTAGTCTTCTCAGGATTCGAAAAAAACGAATCCCCATTTGAATAGCATTGCAGCCGAAAATACGTAACCATCCTCTTAAGTGGCTACACCAGCGCGTCATCAATATATTTTTTTCAAAGTTCTGCGGCAACTTTTAACAGTGCGGCAGCAGTGCGTCGGCAGTACGACGTGCCGGTGACACTATTGGCTCCGTGCGTCTCCCCTCTACTTACAGTCACGTGACTGTCAACATTGAGTCTTATGGGATTATTTTGTTAAACTTGAATATTTTATTTTGTAGTGATAATAACCGAATACAATTGTTAGAATTCATTAGTTATTAATTTATACTGTAATTTATAGTTCAACAAAAATATTTTCTTTTTCGTTAATAAAGATTTATTGACATAAATTGCGATAGTGAGGTTATGTATACAAAATCAAACTGATAATCAACATTGGAAATAGAAGAATTTATATCAGATTAAGTGCGCTTTTATTTTCTGTTTATATTAATACATAATATCACTAGCGGGACACGGCATTTTTTTTAAATGTCTCATTTAAACATATACAAAGCGTCCTGATAAAATTTCAAAAAACCGCCACCATGAGCAGGTCGGTCGATTTTGCTTTGACACTTTGTTAACGCTCAGAGCGAATACTATCAAAAACAATATTGTTGCACAAAAACAAGGCAGAATATTGTGATATTGCGACAATAATTATTATACTCATCATCATCGGGGCTTTTGATTTCGGATGGAATGTTTGCCGCTCTTGCTTAGAGCTCTCTGATTCGATTATTGCGGTGAATCACTCAGCATTCCAATTGTGTTTAGTCAAAGTTTGTTGTATGACTTGGCTTTCGTTACAATTTTTTTCCACTTATTTCGATATGTGCATAGTTCCTTCTAGTTGCTCACTTCCAGAATTTGGATATCTCTCTTGACCTGGTCCTCCCTTCTCTCTCTGGGTCTTCCCCTTTGTCTTTCCGTTTCCATCTCGTAATCTTCTTAATCAGTAGGTAGCTTTTGCTTCTCTCTATGTGCCCCCGTCATTTCAGCCTCTGCGCTTTAATAAATCTCAATATATCTTCTCCCTTTATTTGGTCTCTTAGTTCATGGTTCATTCTTCTTCTCATTTTTTCGTTGTCCATTCTTATCGGGCCCATAATCCGTCTGAGGATATTTCTTTCAAATATTCTCAATTTTTCTTCACCTTTTTCCGTGAGGCAAATTGTCTCAGCTGCTTACGTAACTACTGGTCTGATTGCAACTCTGTATATTTTTATTATACTCATAGGCGTGCTAAATGTGATCAAGTTAGTCAAGTTCGATTTCTACTTATAGATAATCGACTTTTAGTCATTCCCATGCGACACAAAATCTAGGCATGGGATAAAAAAGTTTATTTGAAGAAAGTGTATTTTTTTGTTCTTTTTAATTGTGACACAGACTCGTTTTTAAATATTTTATTTAATTATAGAGTAATTTTCACATACTATATTTTTTACTATATTACGAAAATGTGTGCCAAATATCTCAACAAAATAACATTTACATATATTTAAATAATTAAACATTGTTTAATTCTAGTGGTAAAATAGGCACTGCTTCTTTAATATTCTATTATTTCTGTTCATTGTTCTTATAACCATTCTTCCTTCGCTTGCTTAAATTTGTATTGTATCTGTTTATCCACTCTATTGTACATCTTATCTTTCTTTTTATATTGACGTCTTTCTTTCATTAAATCTCAAATTTTCTCCTTCATCAGTCGTTTCTTTTTGAGTCTGGTTGGTGTCATTTTTTTTTTAACTTTGATCAATTTCTGTTTTTATAAATAACCATTTTGTATCCGTTTCAGTATTTTGCAGAATTTGTTCTTTAACATTCATTAATCGATTATATTATTGATTTCATCTCTCAGGCGTTGTCTCATGAGTGGGTTCCTTAATTTACTTATATCGATTTTTGCATTTGTTGTTCTTCGCTTTATTATTTTCATTTTGAGCCTAATTTTGGTCACTATTTGGTTGTGATCTGATCCTGTGTCGGCACTCGGATATGTTTTTGCTGATATGATTGCGTTCCTGTATATCTTTTCCTAAATATTGTGTACGTAATCTACTTGGTTTCGTACAATTCTCTCTTCTTGAGCAGCTGGTGATTTCCACATGTATAGTCTTTATAACATTGCAATATATTAATATTTATAGTATCTTTAAAAATTCTTTGATGACTAGGAGGAAGTTACAAGTGGAACGACGGAAAGAATATGAAAAATCTGTCAAAAACATTAGGGAAAGTCTGGAGAAAAATCAGAGGGGAGCAGTCCTGGAGCAATTAAGCGATCAAGTACGAGCATGGCTACAAGAATATAAAGCCACAACAGGAAAAATACCTGAATACACTGGAGAAGATAGAAGTGCTTCTAGGAACTTATTAAGTAGACAAGGTAAAATATTCTATGCTTATGTCAAATCAGATAATTAATCATCTACTTTATGATTATTATTTTGGTAAGGTTTTTAAATGTTTTTAAATAAATCGCTTTCCTTCATGACTAAGAAAGTAGATGACACCTCTGTACGCTAATCACTGAACTGGGAAATATTCTAGAGGTCTAAATTTTTTTTCTCCTTATGTCGTTTTGGAAAGTTCTGTAGTTTCTTTTACGATGAATTTCTAGTAGTTAATCTTATCTTCTCATTAACAAATCTATTAGAAGTTTTTTGTAATTTATTAAAATCATAGTTTTTAGAAATTTTGTATCAAAAATATCAACAACTATTTTACAGGAACGGATAGTGAGTTGAGCAAGTCAACCCAAATTTCTTCAAAAGAGTCTAAGACCAAAAAAGACAAAGGAAAAACTAAAGAGAGCAAGGCAGATGATGTAGAAGAAGATCAATCTACGAAAGCACTGGTATCGACATTTGTTCCTGAGTTAAATCTAAGGAAAGAAGAGTACGATGAAGTCTGGAGGAATAAAGATGAATCTGGAAACTTCCGACAATATCACTATAGGTATATTATCGAACAAGAGCAAATGGCAGAAATGGAGAATGAGTTAAGAAAAGTTGTTGATGAAATGATGAGAGCAGAATTAGAACTTCTACAGGTAAGTGTATTATCTATTGTTTTATGTGCTCTTTGATAGAGATGACGACGTTGGTAGTATCGGCTGGTCTTCACTCTTACGCTTTAAATATTGATGATTTTATTTTTTTAAGGAAGCATTTGATAAGGATAGGGGACATAAAGGAAAGAAGAAATCAAGTAAAAAAGCCAGGAGGGGAGGTAAAAAAAGTAAAAAGAAGAAGGAAAAAGATTTAACTCCCGACAGGACAACGGAATCACTGTTTGAGGAGTTAGTGGCTAATGGAATCATAAAAAAGTAATTCTTAGAATTATTAAATTATTTTAATAGGAAACATATTTGTATAAAATTATCTTTACGTCTCTGTTTATGGTTTAGTGATCTAATTTCTGTGATCTAGTTTCCATAATGTTGCGCACATTAAATGTAAATAGAGAACATGGACATCTCAATACGAAAAAAAAAACAGCACTTGTAAGTTCAGAAAGTGCGATATATTCAATAAACTGCTTTTGGTTAACCAACAATCCATTGACAGTGTGTACAGTTACACATACCTTGTTACTAACATAAACAGCAAAGCAGATCACTCTATTGAAATAGGAAAAGCAAGTCTCTTTTCAGAAGTCACGATTTATGGTACTTTACTATTTGGTACCAAAATCTCTATCAACAGACGCCTAGTTAGGACTTCTTTACGTTATTATACGGAGTAGAGGCCTGGACACTTTCTGATGCTTTTTAAGAAAATTTAAAACCTTTGAGAAATGGTGTTTTTAAGAACGCATTTTAAGAATTTCATGAGCGGATCGTGTAACTAATGTTGAGGTTCTACATAGAATGAACAAGGAATGCGAGATTATTAACACAATCAAAGAGCCCAAATTAGACTATATTAGCCATGTTATGAGGAATGAACAGAGATATGGTTTGTTGCAACTCATTCTTCAGTGCAAGGTATTTGGAAATTAGGGACCGGGGAGAAGAAGCGTATCTTGGCTTCAAAACCTGAGAAAGTGATTTAATACATCTACAACTGGATTATTCCGAATAGCAGCAAGCAAAGTTAGGATAGTCATACTTACCGCCAACATCCGGAATTGATAGGTACCGTAAGAAGAAGAAGATCTAATTTTTATTACCAGAGAACGGCAGTTCTCACCAGTGGTGCACACCAACACCCCACTACACGCGACACTATATATACACGAAATTTTCGATTTTCTAAATCTGACTGATTTGAAAGATGGGCCAAGTCCTATCTTAAAGTTCAGGAAAAGACTCACCCATTCATATGTCAACCATCCATTTTGGTCCAAGGGTGTGGATTTTACGGCCCTTTGTATTTAGGGTTTGTTTTTCGTTCTCGTCCCCAAAACTCCCAAAAACTTCAAAAATTTAAGTCCGACCTTTGCGGTTTCTAATAGTACTGATCATTACCTTTCCAACGCATGTCTAATTTTAAAAATCAGTTATACCATTCAAAAGTAACCGAAGTGTTTGAAAGTTAAACCGATTTGAATTTTTTTTCTGTGTTTGAAGAGAGGGTCAGGGCCGATTCAGAACCGGTATAGTTTGTGACTTTTGACCACCCATAAGCCAGCTTGAGGACTTGGTAGGTACAAAACGGCATATTTTTTGGGAGTATATATCTTCAGACCAAGAAGAGACAGGAGGACCGCAAATACATCAAATCAATAGTGTTGAGTTAAACTTTCAAATGGTGTTTAAGCCGTCAGGATCAGACATACAAACGGCTCAGTATAGCCAAAAAACTGAAAAACTGTACTTTGAAAATTTTGGTTTTTCGACAATTACTCAAAATTTCAACCTACGAATTGCGCCAATAACTGAGCTTTTGTAGAAGGACTCTAGACGAATCTAACGGTGTATACGTCATATCCGGGAAAATTCGAATTTTTAAGTTATAGGCTTCATAAATATGATCAAATCTATTTCCTACGGGAAAAACGGTTTCTCAAGCTCAATAATTCCTGTAATAGCTTCAGTTATCATACTTGACGTTAGATGCATCAGATACTACTGGTAAATACGTTTCAAACTCATGTTTACTGATCACAATTGGTTAAGCCTTTTAGAAGTTATTAAGCTACAAAAGTATAATCCAATTATAATGGTTTATGTAGTTGTAGTGATTACGACGCCAAATTTGATCTGGCAACGGGCAATCCGACTTCATTTACCGGTCATCTCAATATTTTTTTCAATCTATTTCGAATAGAAAAAAATCTAGTGTACATTCGATGGACACTAGATCATTTGGGAGATAATGCAACAAAAGTGACCATTTATAAAGCTTAACAAGTAATAGAGGAACATTGCATTCAACTTCATGCATTTAATTTATAAATAACTTTGAAAAACTCCTGATACAAGAATAAAAAACCGCTAAACGCCTTAAAAATGAGTGGCGCATACAATATTCCAGCTACAAAAGATCTGATATGAATATTACGTGGCGCGAAAATGTATTTTCATTTTGATGTAAAACAAAATTCTAATTTTATTTTAAAAGATTTTTCCATAATATTGGCTAAATTTGAAGTAAACGCGCCACAAAAGAGTTTCAAAATTCAAACTGTATCAAAGTTATTCTTTTGTGGCGCGTTTACTTCAAATTTAGCAAATATTATGGAAAAATCTTTTAAAATAAAACTAGAATTTTGTTTTGCATCAAAATGAAAATAAATTTTCGCGCCACGTAATATTCATATCAGATCTTTAGTAGCTGGAATATTGTATGCGCCACTCATTTTTAAGGAGTTTAGCGGTTTTTTATTCTTGTTTCTTATACAATTATTATAAATGTACATGATCAATTACAATAATTTTAGTCTGATTTTTTGTTTTATTTATGTATTTTTAGCTCAATAATTTTATTTAGAAGTACTGATATATTTCAGATATCCAGAAGTTAGAATAACCGATTTCCAAGGAGAGATCTCGTTCTACCCACCATCCAAATATAACGTCGGATCCGATCCTCCTATTGCACTTGGCGACATCCGACAACTACTCTTAGAATACTGCGTGGTTCCATTCCTGACCCCAAATCTACATCAAACTACTCCACATGTAAAATCCCTCTTATTGACAGGGAGCAAGGGAAGCGGGAAGAAAATGTTGCTACATGCTGTTTGCACCGAAACAGGATCGGTACTATTTGATTTGACTCCATCTAATATCGTTGGGAAATATCCAGGCAAGTCTGGATTGATTATGCTTATTCATTTAGTTCTGAAAGTATCCAGATTACTTCAGCCTTCTATTATCTATATGGACAATGCGGAGAGGCCTTTCGTTAAAAAGATTCCTAAGACCGATAAGAGTGATCCTAAAAGATTGAAGAAGGATTTGCCAAAAGTGATAAAAAGTAAGTATACCACAAAAGAATTAGTAGTAGTTATTATCGTTACTATTTTGGTATTGGTATTATCGTTACTATTTTGGTAAAACTATCTTAACCTGCAGATAGTTAAAAAAAAAGAGTGTGTGTACTTTGTACGCATGTAAGAATTTATACTTCTATTATTATGATTTCAACGAAATAAATATATTTTAAACAGTGAAATACTTAAAATAATACAAAAAATTAAAAATACCGTTAATACGTAATTTTTTATGAACTGTACCTTCTCCGGAATTAGGTACTTTTCCCTTGATAAATCGTAGAAAATCTAAAAAACGTCATATTTTCTACACAAATATTTAATTTTCTGTTTATTATATTTTCATACTAATTATCCTATTCCCAACGAAGACAAATTCAAAGGCACAAAAATTATAATAAATATATTTACTAAAAACACCAATATATTTTTTCACACTTTATTTGCATTGATACATACGTAACTTGAAAAATTTAGCAACTAACTTCATGCTGTCGGTATGCGTGTACTTCATAATATCGCTTTTATAAAAATTCACTATTAACAATTTTCCAATCACGTCTAAAGAAGTATAACTTCAACAAAAATAGAAAAAAACAAAACGAAGTCCAGGAGCCGATATCTAAAAGATTTCTTATACAGTCAAACCCGCTTATAAGAATACCCCTTAAAGGAATATCACGGTTTAAGGAATAGAAATTTAAGGTCCCGAAACGTTTCTACTAGCGACCAATGATCGGTTATTAGAATATCTCGGTTATAGGAATATTTTTAATTGGCACGAAGGCTATTCCAATAAACGGGTTCGACTGTATTGGAAAATAAATTTTGGTCAAAACCTAAATCCCAGCTAGACATGGGCAATCTACAGTTGCATTCCACAACACTTATCTGAGCTATTACCTCCGATTTCGTTGGACCTCCATCGATTTGCATGAAAACTTATGAGTGGTTAGAGGATATCTCAAGGAACAAAGGTGACATGGTGCCAACTTGCGCTTTTACCCTGGAGGTGGATGCCACCCCTTCTCGGGGGTGAAAATTATTCTATTAAAAATGACTCCAAAATTCGATAGAGGGATAAATTCTAAGCAAAATTTGTTATGTAAAGTTGTTAAAATAAATTAAAACTTTTTGAGTTATTAAAGATCAAAAATTTTAATTTTTCGTGAGAAAAATGCATGTTTTTAACCGATTTTCCATAAATAACTCAAAAACCATAAGTTTTACAAAAAAAGTTATTATTACTAAAAATGAAGTTAATAAAAAATGGAATAAACGCCTTACTAGAAAAACATCTTAATGTTAATTAAAAGTGAGTTATAAGTAATTGATTGTATTTTTTTTGCGAGTACCCAAATCTACGTATTCAATCTTGAGTAACGAGAAAATGATGCATTTTATAGCATAAACTTATTAAACATTTGTCAAAATACTTAATTAGAAATATATATCTATTAAATGAGCCCCGAACAATTTATGCTCCAAAAATTTTTCGAAATTTATCTCTTAAAAATTCTTCCAAAATTGTTTTTGAAGTTATACTTCTTTACAATCAAGGGTGAAATTTTATAATTCCCTGGCGCATGCGCAGACTCAGACAGACAGTATGTAGTTCGTTGCTAATCTTTCAAATTATGTATATATCAGCGCAAATAAGTCATTAAAAGAATATATTAATGTTTTTAGTAAATGGATTATTATTTATAATTTTTGTGTCTTTGGATTTGTCTTCCTCGGGAATAAAATATTTTATAATAATAGTAAGTATATTTACTTTAAATTTTAAAGTATTTTTCTACTTCACTTGGTCAATTAAATTTGTCAGTATGTATGAGAAATCTTGTAACCTGTCAAAGCAAAGGGAGTATAGCTCAGTGGTAGAGCGTTCGACCGGAGATCGAGAGGTCGCTGGTTCAAATCCGTGTCTTGTCTAACTTTTTTTTATTTTTAGTACTGTTTTAATAAAAATTTTTGGAAAGTAGTAAGTAAAAATTAGTTTAATCTTTAAATACAAATAACCTGTTGAAAGTATATTTATTTCGTTGAAATCATATAATAGAAGTATAACTTCTTACTTGCGTACAAAGTACACACACATCCTTTTTTTTTAATAACTCCGTTAATTTTTACAATGTGAGGTTCACCTAAAAACTATTTGAAAGATAATTCCAAGGACTATTAAACTACGTTAAACTTAATATTTTAAACCCCTTATTTTTTATTAAAAACCTGCTTTGTAATTTTTGTTCTTAAAAATTTCAATATACATATTTCATTTTAAAATTAAAGTAATTAAATTTTCTGCGGAAAACACTAAAGCGAACCTATAAACTCAGTTCTGTGTGCTTTTTTCAAATGTGCAAACGGGTTTTGAAAATTTCAATATAAATACAGGATGTTGTTTCACAATGATGTCACAATAAATTTAAGTACAATTGTTTTAAACCGGACCTGGATTTTTCTTCTTATTAGTAGTTCTATGGTTTGGGTTCTAAATAAGACATACTTTTATCAAATATCAAAAAATATACAAGGTGGTTATAAAGTTATGGATCCAGACAAAAATGGGCAAAATCGATAAAAACACCCTGGAACTCGGTTATAAAAATCGGTGAGGCAATAAATATAGAATATCTAGAACCGCCTCAGTGACCTCTATTCACCATTTAAGTATTCCCGTTTCTTAATGAAACACCCCATATACTACTCCACCTATGCGGTCCGCAAGCTAAGGCGATAGCTAGTATGTGACCCAGGAAAAAATTGTTGAGTATCGCTGCCCTAAATGATGGTACGGTAAGACCCCATTTTAACAGTCCCCGTTTCAGCGGTTCTCGATTCCACCGACCCTTTTCAGCAGTCCCCGGTTCAGCGGTACCCATTTCAGCAGTCCCCGTTTCGGCGGTTCTCGATTCCACCGACCCGTTTCAGCGGCGTTTGGTTCTGCAGCATGTCGTTTGAGAGGCATCGTTCAGGAAAATGAGTAAAAACAGGACCCTCTTCTGGACAGTAGTTTTAACAATAAAAAATGAATTTTATAAAATAAACAATAAATTGTCCCAAAATCACCCTATATATAGCTTTACAATTGCATAAAAAGTAGGGTAATATGGTAAAAAATTTGATGTTTTATTTACGTATTTTCAAAATAATACTACATTATGCAACGAGCATTTTTAATGATGGTCATTTATGATGCCAGTATGAAAAATACGACAAGCCTGGAAGAAGAAGAGAAAAAAATGTATCAATCGCGCTGCAGTTATTCTTGACGAAGTTGAGTTAGATGATTTAATTAAAGAAATAAATACACTTTGTAGAAGATGAACTATAACTTGCAAAGTAGCAATTTGTGAGTTGTAGACGTTGACTAGAATAATCAAATTAAAATTCATGAACATTCTTTTATTTTTAATTTTTGTACTTAAATATATATATTTATTCAAATAAATTACTATTAAAACGAATACAGAAATTTAATTCTAATTATTGAACTTACACATACATCATTAAATAATGCAAAAATATAATTTACACTTATTAGATGCTTACCTAGAGAAATATTAATAGATTCATCGAATAAAATTATAATAAAACAAAAATTACTTTATTAAGGCAGTATCATATTAAAAAAAAAATTATGTATTGCATTAATTTATAATTATTATAGAGTTTATCTAACTAATATACTTTATTTAATAAAATTTACAGAATCCTTATAAAATAATAATAATTGTAAAATTCAATAACTTTTATAATAAATGTAATCAATTTACTTCTCAGGGATTTTCCATTATTTTAAAGGGTCCTTACTTTTTATTATTTCACTGCATATACAATCCATAAATTGGATTATAAAATGTAGATTCTTATATAAAATCTGTTCAATTTTCACCTATTAATATTTGTAAACAATTGAAATATGATTTATTAAAAAACAATGTTAACTTGATTTCTACTGGTCATATAAAACTATTTTTTTCTTTTTTAATGTATATTTTTTATTATATATTTATCTTAATAATATACTTTATTTAATAAAATTTACAGAATTCTTACGAAATAATTGTAAAATTCAATAAATAAAAAAAATGTAATCAATTGATTTTTCCATGATTTTCCATCATTTTAAAGGGTCACAACTTTTTATTATTTCACTGCATAGGCAGTTCATAAACTGTATCATAAAATGTAGATTCTCATATACAATCTGTTCAATTTTCAGCTCTTAGTTTGTATGAACAACCGAAATATGATTTATTAAAAAATAAATGCTAACTTGATTTCTGTTTGTCATATAAAATAATTTTTTCTTTTTTTATATGAATTTTTTCATCAGCTTTTCATTGAGCCTACATGCAAGCACGGAACATAAAAAATATCTAAGTTATTCTAATTGTTTATAAGCTAAAAATCAGGTCTTTTTCAAACAGTTTTTTTAATAACAATTTCAATAAAATGTTAAAAAATTTTTAATACGTCTTAAAACTAAAGTCTCAAATAATCGACTGCGATCTGCTAAATATCTCACAGAGTCACTGTAGGGCAAGAACAGTTGTATAAACAATTGCTCTCTGGGATAAACAAATTGAATAACTTATAAACTATTTGGTCGATCTGGTTGAAATTTAGCACACTTAAATAACTCATTAATTGACATAATTTAAAGTCATTAAATTTTACGTCATTCTGCAAAAAATAAAGTTATTAATATTTATAATTTACTGCAAAATGAGGGTTTTTTGCAATTATCTCGGTCAATTGTTTATATATTACAATATGCTTACCACCAAATTAAAGAACTTTTTAAGATCTACATTTATTTGAAACATTTTTCTCTAAAATGTACAAGAAACGTTTTATTGTCAAAAAACTGCTTTTTTCATTCTTTACAATTGTTAAAAAAAAAAGCAAAATCAGCTGTACGTCTTCACGGAATTATCATCAGTTATGCCTCATCTACCGTTTAAAACTTTGAAAAGCCTGTAGAACATCTTTACGTGAAATCGATGATTTTTTTACCTATTAACTGGGGTATATACCAGATACTTAGATATTACCTGTATATTTTCAAACAAGAATAGGTTAAAATAATATCCTGCAATAAAACTAATTACTTATCATTGTCATATTATTATTTTCTTATTGAGACCGCTCTATTGGGGACCGCGTTTATGGGGACCGCTGAATTGGGCACCGCTGAATCGGGGTACCGCTGAAACGGGGACCGCTAAATTGAGACCGCTCAATCGGGGACCGCGCTTTTGGGGACCGCTGAATAGGGGTGAAACCGATGGTACACCTACTAACTGTTATCTTTGTTTTTGACTTAGTAATGTAGTCAACAACCTTAAAATTTTTAATGGGTCATATTGAAAACTATAAATATAAAAAAAAATGTATGTAAAATATTTCTTTTTTAGATTTCAGTCCTGAAGACCGAGTAATGTTAATAGGTACATCCAATTTCCCTTGGGAATGCGACCAGAAAATGTTACAACAAGTGTATCAGAAATTTATTATGATACCGTCTCCAAACTACAGTTCTAGGTATACGGCATGGAGTAACCTTCTTGGCCAATATATGCCTGTAAATTGGCAGTTTGATATGGGTCTCATGACAAGGATATCTGACGCATATACTATAGGTTAGTAAATCTTGATCTTGAAAATTTTATGTACAAATATTTGTCCAAGTGATCGTGCCAATTACACTACTACTACTGGTCTGGATCCCGCGTATGAAAAACAAGTTGATTAATAGCAAGCTGAAAATGTTTTAAAGCTTAAGGGTGTCTAGTCGGATAAACTTTGATATATGGGAACACTGGAACAGGGGCAGTTTTAATTGTGGAACAGGTTAAAAATTTGGAACGGTCAGACCACGAAAACGGCACATTTATTTTGTCCGACAGAATAGACTTAAACTCTCCGAACAGAGATTAAACTCTCATGCAAAAATAAGACTGCTATTTATCACCTGTCATAATTCCTGTCATTTGACATATTCTACATGTTCCACTCATTAAAACGCCCATTTGGTGATAAATAGCAGTCTGATTTTTGCATGAGAGTTTAATCTCTGTTCGGGGAGTTTAAGTCTGTTCTGTCGGACAAAATACATGTGCCGTTTTCGTGGTCTGACCGTTCCAAATTTTTAACCTGTTCCACAATTAAACCTTCCCCTGTTCCAGTGTTCCCATATATCAAAGTTTGTCCGACTAGATACCCTTAAGCTATTAACAAATTTTCAGCTTGCTATTAATAAATTTTTTTTTTCATACGCGGGATCCAGACCTAATCTGTTTACATCGTTCTCCGACGCCTTCCGACTTCTAACCGCCATTCGTCTCTGCTTAAGCATAGACATGGAGAGATTTCTCTTTCCTCTAGTTTTTCTTCAATTCCCTCCCTTCAGATTCTTCTCGGCCTTCCTTTTTCCTTTTGCCATGTGGTGTCCACGTCAAAATCTGTTAGGAATCCCGTCATCTGGAATTCTCTGCACATAGACGTACCATATTACTTGTTTTTTATCATTTCTCGTATTGTCCCATTTGGTAACCGTTCTCTTCTTGATTAGCCTACTGCTCTTCTCCAGAAGTCCGTTTCTATTAGTAGTAACATTCATGCCCCGCGCACTCTAATAAAAAACATGTAATCGTATTTATTTTCCTTCCATTTTGTCAGAGGCGCTGATGTCGGCATTGTGATTGGTGGAACATGACTTTTGAGAAATCCTGCGCTATCTGTGAATCTGTATTCAGTGTTCGTGTTCGTTCGTTCGTTGTCGTTCAGTTATTTTATATGGTCGGTTATGTGATGTGTTTGTGTCACCATAAAAAGCTGATATTCAGTCGTGTTTTTTGATATTTTTGTTATTTTGTAATCGAGTACCTTTTTAAAGGTAAGTTTTTCTGATTGTAAGGTAGAGATTTTCTGATTGTAGGTACTGTTTATCCAACAGTTTTAAAATACACACTTTATTTCGCGTTTTGTTGTTAGGTCTAATGGCTCCGTTTAGCTGTTGTGTGCAGACGGTGGAAAAGTTCAACCAGTAAACATTTATTTAATCCAAATTAAATACTCATATTTCTATGTAAAATGTCACATTATTTTATAAATAAATAAGTAAGAAACAAAAGTTGTTTGTGTTTTACCTTTATTGTCCACTTAAATAAAATATTAAATATTGGAAGTACCGTATGGAGGCTATGTACCTAGCATGGAGGCTAGATTATGGCACCCTTCCTATCCAATCAACAACAAAAACGTTTAAAATTTCACACCTATCATGTCGAAGGTACCGACCACTTATGTGGAGGCCAGATTTGTAGTATCCTTCCATTTAACCAGGTGCTGAGATGGCGCTGAAATACGTGACATGTTTTTTAAAGAGTAAGATCGCATTCTACCAAATCACACAACAGTTTTTTGTATGGTAACATTTTCTCTGTTATTTGTTTCATTTGTCAAACTTCACTGTCATATTATGTGATTACACTTTTAAGTATGGTATTGTAATATATAAGCTGTTTGTTCGCTTTAGATATTGTTTGGTCCCACAGAATGCCGTTCATCATAGATATGGCTTTTTTACCCTGGATGTTTCTGTCCCTAAAACACAAGAGGCATACGATAATTACAAGACTATAAGAAACGAAACACATTCAGTAGTAAGAAGAATAAAAAAATGATCACTGGGAACGTAAATGGAACATTATGATTTTTATGGTCTCCAAAAGGAAATACGGCGCTTTATAAGAGGTCAAAGAACGGAGGTAAAGGAGCCAAAACACATAGAAAAGGATGCATATAAAAAGATTATATAAAAAGATGTCAATCTCTCACAAAAACGTTTGACGAATAAACGAATAAGTTTTTTTCCTAAAATTATTAATAAAAGAGTTATTACATGTCTAATAAATAAAAATGATACCGGAATCGGTAATTTAGGAAAATCTCAGAAATTTCTTTTTCACGTAGAAGGCTGTTATTGCATATTTGAATATGGTTTTTAATTACAAATAACTTTTCATAATAAAATTTTTTGATATTTTGAAGTATAAAGGTAGTTTGCTCATGAGCGAAATTAATATTTTTTGACATACCTCGTATACTGTTGAAAAAATTTGATATCTGATGATTGCATCTTAGGTTTTAGACTATGCAGAGCACTTTATAAAGAATGACTTTTTTTCGTAAAATTGATATTAAAAAAGTTTCCCATATGGTGCAAAGTTACGCAGACACCCTGTATAAAAGTTACACATTTATACATTTACAGTTATACATTTTTTATAAAAACTCAAGCTAATTATAGTTCATTATACTCACGGTTTTTTGCCCCAAATTTTAAAGAACCGTTTGGATTGACATGAAATTTGGCATAAACGTAGCTAAAATGTCGAAGAAAAAAGGTGATATTGTGCCGATGTGTGATTTTGTCACACGTTCAAGATAAGTCCGGAATTGGATAAACTAACTCATTCTAAGCAACTTTAGTTCCATAGATTGTTTTCACTAAGTCAATACTTTTTGAGTTATTAGGAGTGAATATTTTCATTTTTCAACAAAAAAAACTACGTTTCCAGGCGGTTTTCGTAAATAACTCAAAAAGTCCTCTGTAGATCCAGTAGGAGCAGAGTCGCAGGTAATGGAAGGTAGGTTCTTATTCGTCAAATTCCAAATCGAATATCTGAACTCATCACAACTTTTTTAAAGTGTTTAAAAAAACTGAATTTCTGTTCTTTTATAAGTTTCTAGCATCAAAAGTAAACAAGGTACGCTCAAAACATAGTTGGACCCTTTTCCCAAAAGTTGGTCACAAAGCGGTTTTTTTAATTATGAAAGATTTTTTTTAAATAACTTAAAAATGATTGGTGATACCAAAAATCTCAAGTAGTAAAAAATATAGGTTTTGCTATTGTAAATATTTTGGACTTTTTGTTTTCCTGAAGACAAAAATTGGTTAAGGTATGGTATTCAAAATTTGTATACACCAGTGATTAGTGGCTCGTTTAGCCCATTTAACGAGAGCCTTTTCAAAAATGTGAACCAAGGAGCCTATGAACCAATGAATCTTATAAATCTTATAAAAAATACATAAGAAAAGTAATTTGTGAAGCGGTAATGATTAATTTCATTTCGGATCCTAATTAGAGGGTGATTTTCACGATTTTTGTTACTAACAAAAAAAAGAGACCATTATTCTGATCGTAACTTACTTACATTTTCACCCGCAAATAACTCAAACAGTAATGAGTTAGTGAAAAAACAGTATAGAAAAAAAGTTGCTTAGAATTATTAGTTAGTTCAACCAATTCAGGACTTATTTTGAACGTATATTTTTTCACCCCGAGAAGGGGCGAAAGTCACCCCTGGGCAAAAGCACGCATCTGCACAATATCACTTTTTTTCTTTGACATATTAGCTATGTGTATGCCAAATTTCATGTCTATCCAAGCCGTTCTTTAAATTTTGTTGGTTTGAAGGTTTTGCAATATTTTACCGTGAGTGAATGGACTACTAAAGCAGTAAATTAATATTAATCCTACCGTTATTATCCTTACCACTATAATTGTCTATATTTATGCAAAGTTATGAGGGTGCTATAAATACGAACAAAAGGAATATCGAGCGTCTTGGGACTATTTTTATGACTCAGCGTATAAAACTTGCATTGAATATCTGTTCCCGAATATGATGCTAGTAGTCGGAGAGATAGAAGCGGATTTTGTGCGTGATAAGTAATATGGAAAAACTATACGGGGATATGTTGAATTAGTTGTGTACATGACTTTCACCAACGGCCGGAAACCAGAGTTGGGGCCGAGGGTAGTTATAAGGGGTCAAAGTCGCGGATTTTATTATTTTTTTTATGACGCTCATGATCGAGATGACGTAGGTCATGACGTAACTAAGTAAAATCTAAGGGGTGAGGCAAGGGTGAATACAAAAAATATAAGGGGTTCTTTGCAACGTTCGTGATTGAGAGAGTGCACCAAAATTTGGGAATAAGTAGACCATGACATAACTAAGTAAAATCCTCAGAGCCGGAAACCAGAGTTGGGCATTAGGGTAGTTATAAGGGGTCAAAATCGCTGTTTTATTATTTTTTTTTTGTGACGCTCATGATCAAGATAGTACACCAAAATTTGGGAATAAGTAGGTCATGAGGTAACTAAGTACAATCTCCAGGGGTGGAGCGCTGCGTGGCCGATAAAGGAGTAGGGGTTGGTGTGAATATAAAAAATATAAGGGGTTTTTTGCGACGTGCTAGACTGAGATAGTGCACCAAAATTTGGGAATAAGTAGACCATGACTTAGCTAAGTAAAATCCCCAGAGCCGGAAACCAGAGTTGGGGATGAGGGTAGTTTTAAGGGGTTAAAAGTCGCAGTGTGTATTATTTTTTTGTGACCCGGTACAATATTTGTCCCCCACGCAGCGTTCCGCCCCTGTATATTTTACTTAGTAATGTCATGATCTACTTATTCCCAAATTTTGGTGCATTATCTCGATAACGAACGGCAAAAAACCCCCATATATTCTTATACTCACCCCTGCCTACCACCCCTTTGTACCCCAAGCAGCGTTCCGCCCCTGAAGATTTTACTTAGTTACGTCATAGCCTACTTACTCCCAAATTTTGGTGCACTATCTCCATCATGAGCGCCACAAAAAAAAATAATAAAAACCGCGAATTTTACCCCTTATAACTACCCTCATCCGCCACTCTGGTTTCCGCCTCTGGGGATATTAGTTAGTTATGTCATGGTCTACTTATTCCCAAATTTTGGTGCAATATCTCAATCACGAACGTCGCAAAAAACCCCTTACATTTTTTTATATTCACCCCTGCCCCACCCCTTTGTCGACCACGCAGCGTTCCACACCTGGAGATTTTACTTAGCTACGTCATGACCTACTTATTCCCAAATTTTGGCGCGCTACCTCGATCATGAGCGTGACAAAAAAAATAATAAAGAACGGAACTTTGACCCCTTATAACTACCGTCCTTCCCCACTCTGGTTTCCGGCTCTGGGGATTTCAATTATCTATGTCATGTTCTACTTATACCCAAATTTTGGTGCACTATCTCAATCATGAACGTCGCAAAAAACCCCTTATATTTTTTATATTCACCCCTACCCCCACCCCTTTGTCGGCCACGCAGCGTTGAGCCCCTAGAGATTTTACTTAGGTACGTCATGACCTACTTATTCCCAACTTTTGGTGCACTATCTCGATCATGAGCGTCATAAAAAAAAATAATAAAATCCGCGACTTTGACTCCTTATAACTACCCTCGGCCCCAACTCTGGTTTCCGGCCGTTGGTGAAAGTCATGTACACAACTAATTCAACATATCCCCGTATAGTTTTTCCATATTACTTATCACGCACAAAATCCGCTCCCAGCTCTTAGACTATAGGATATAATGCTAGTATAAAAAATACAAAAGTGTTTGTGTTGGCACGAATTTAGGCAGGCACCGGCAATTATTCTAAACAAGTGTTGAGATAAGGGTTTTGTTTAGCAAGTAAAACGAAGGAACCTTACAATCGCGTTCTCTGTATTTCTTAATAAAGGTTTTCAAATTTTTTTAAGAATAGATATTTTTTGTTTAAATACCTACAAAAAAATTAAAATTTATTAAGCAATTTCGTAGTGTGTACTTGTGTAGTGCAACATATCCCAAACAAATTAGAAACAAAAGAAGCAAAAAGCGCGTTAGAGCGGGGCCCGGGCCCTGGTTCCGCGGAACCCACGGAACCAGGGCCTTTTGACTTTACCTACTATATGGACTGCAGCAGAGAATAACGGTGCTGATTTCTCATAATGTGTCCCAGATACTGCAGTTTTATGCGTTTGATGTTAAACACAATGTCCGATTAATTTTTCATTCTTCCTAGAACTTCCTTGTTCGTGATCCATGCTGTCCGTGATATTCTCAGCATTCTTTTAGCTTGATTTATTACAATTTAAAAAATTATCACCCAAACTATCATATGCATTTTTAAATTAATTTCAGTTTTATTAACATTTTTTTTAATTTATATTTTAGGATCGATAATAAGTACCATTAACGAAGTGATGACAGTCAAGAGGATGCTTCAACTTCGAATTCATCCGTTGAGTCCCTTAGAGTTAGTAAACGCTTTATGCAAGAGAACTCCAATATATAAAGAAGAAGAAGAAGCCTTCGAACAATGGTGGTCGAAGGTACCGACAGTAAGAAAAAGAACAAGAGCAGTGGAACTGTTGCAGGAAGAGCAAGCAGAGTTGGCGGCTAAACAACAAGCAAACGCTAAAAAGAAGATGTAAATATTGTGATCTTGAAAATTAATTTTGTATTGTAATTTTAAACAAGGTTACATAAGTACAATGTATTAAATTAACCGATAAAATAGTAGTTAAACATTAAAATGATCAATAAAAATTAAGTATCATTTTTGTAACATTTTTATAGTTTTAAGATTTTCAAAAATTTTTAAACAAATTGTATATCTACAAGGTGAGTGGGGAGGAAAGCATCAAAGTTGAAGACTGTATATTATACGTAAAAATAATTAAAAATAACTCATATATGTTGTTTTTCGATTTTCATTTGTTTTTGAGTTATAGCAATAATAACACAAAGTTGTATTGAACTGAAAGGGCTTTCAAAAATAAGGAAACAGATTCTACGTACGCATTTCATCTTCTACACCATAATAATTATTGTAATGGACAGTGTCAAATTCCCCACATTCAAAATAAAGGTCTTGAACTATGTATCTTCATTAGAAACTATGAAAATTGATGAATTAAAACATACAGATATATGACTGATATGGACTGATAGGTCCGAAAACGTTTTGAACACGTTTATGTTATCCATTTGGATTTTTAAGATTTTAATAACAATAAATGATAATAATTCTAACTGATCAACTTGAAACATATTCAGCTCCCCATTCGTCAACATTAGTAGGTACGTTCTTTAAAGGTAAAAGGTAAAATATTGCAAAACCTCTACATTTTAAAGAACCGCTTGGATTGACATGAAATTTGGCATACACATAGCTAACAAGTCAAAGAAAAAAAGTGATATTGTGCCGATGTGTGCTTTTGCGCTAGGGGTGAGTTCGCACCCAGATAGTTCAGGGTGAGTAACCACAGACTAAGTAGGAATACTAATCTAAAGTTTCAATATACACGACTTAACATAATCTAGAAGAATTCTAAAGATTGACGGTTTGTTCAAAGCTAGTAAGTTCATCAGATTATATGGGGGATAAACGTTTTCTTGCAATAGCTGCATATTCAATAGATTTCTTTTTGTCACATATTTGTCACATGCAAAAAATATATGATCCAATTCACTTATTTTATTGCAATTTTCGCACAAATCCGACTGTATTACATTGATTTTATAATAGATGTGCGGGATAACAGGCATGGCCAAATTTTAGTCGAGAGATAGTAACAATATCGTGTCTTGAAAATTCTCATTTTTTATGCCAATAATTTGTCAGAATTTTCAGATGTAAAAGAGTATACCTTGTCGGACAATTTATACAGTATTGATTCCATTGAGGTTTGCAGTTATCATGTAGTCTGGTTTTACTTATGGTTATACATTCTTGAAGTCCAATATCATTCAATGTCTCCTCGCCACTGAAAATGCTGTATTTTGCCAACTGATCTACTTTTTCATTATTTTCAAGACCAATATGAGCTTTAATCCACGTGAATACTATATTACACTGCATAGTTGTTAGATTAGATAATAGTATTTTTAATTCTTTGATGTAGGGATTTACGTTAACAGAATTTTCGTCTAGTTAACCAGAGAAAGTTTTTAAAACTGATAATGAGTCGGATAAAATATGTTTATTTGTTTGAGATTTTTATTTTCGACGTATTTGTTTGCTTTTATGCTATGGTTTTTGCTGAAAATATTGATGTATGGCAATTAAGTTTAAATTTTTCTTTTACATCTGGTGATGGTATATAAAAGGCACAGCCCACACCATCACTTTGTTTTGAAGCATCGGTATATATTTGCAAGTGATTAGGGTATTTTGCAGTATAATCATTAAGGGTAGCTTTGCTAAGTGTGTGAAGTTCGGAATATGAGGGAATTAGAATTATTGATGTTTCTAAAGCCTGAAATATCACGCATCACCATAATATCACTTTTATTCTTTGACATGTAGCTATGTGTATGCCAAACTTCATGTCAATCTATGCGGTTCTTTAAAATTTACACAAAAACCGTCAGTAAATGGACTATCGGGATAGAAATAAATTATAAAATTATGACATTTTAATTAGTTATCAAAAAAATAACTATTTTTGATTGATGTAATTGTTAAAGCGTCATACAAAATATAATTTAATGTTTGGAAATTAATTTTTTAATATAATTTACTCATAATTTAGTAATAATATGTGGTAATTGAGTAACTGTACTTTTAACACTTTAACATGATTAATAAAGTTAAGTACCTAATAAAATTTAAGCATTAACATTAAAAAATGTAGTGAAACATTAAGTATCAGTAGTAATAAAAAAGTGGATGCGAAGCGTGGACCATGACCAAATCAAACAAAGAAAAGCTCAGACGTTTTGAATGAAAATACTTGCAAGAAGTTTCAAGATCAAAATCTATAAATCCATCGTCAGACCTGTACTAACATATATGGTTGCGGAAATTTTTGGCCCTCACCACGACATTAACACAAACCAGTATAGGATCAGAACCAACATCTAATTAAAAGCACTCTACAATGACACCGATATTGTCCAAGAAATTAAATCACAGCGACTAAGATGGGCAGGCCACTTGCACAGACTTCATAACAAGACTGGTATGGGAAGAGATTCCTACAGGCAAAAGACCACTCGGACGTCCCAGAATGCGATGGCGAGATAACATCCAATCAGATCTCCGAAAAATGAACATTCCACTTGACCCTAGGTTGTTGGAAGACCGAACAAATTGGAAGAAAGTTGTAGAGTCCGCCAGGACCCACTAGTCTAAGAGCTAGTGAACCCTCCGACTAACGGTCTTCCTGTAAGGCTAGAAATTTGTATAGTGATAATTCATAGCACACCAAGGCTAAAAACCATGACCTGGCAGGCATCAGCCCTGCACTTGTATCTACCAGGTGAATCGAAAAGTGCATAGTTTAGGGGTAAAATAAACTTTCTCCTGTAAGGTTTAAATTTAAGTATGTGTTTGAGTAAGTCATTTAGAAGAAATGTGTACAATGACAGGCGATTCTGAACAGCATAAGACCTTGCCAGGCGAGGGGAAAGATTAGGGGTTTTTCCTAAAATTATTTTTTTTGCATCAAACAAAGTTTTTTTTTAGGTTTTTTAAATCATTCCAGACAGAAAAGGTCTTTAGTGACTTTTCTCTTATGTTCATAGTTTTTGACATAATATATAAGCGATTAAAAAGTTTAAAAATTGCGAAATCGGCCATTTTTAACCCTGAATCGGACATTTAACTGAAAATTTCAATGTTGCCAAGGTAGGTAGATATTCTTTAAACATCGATTGATTAAATCCCGAAGAGTTTTTTGCAATACAATATTGAAAACCCCTTTGTTTAATGTTTTTAATTGCTAATCAAGGGGCGCGACACTGTAGTGTACTACTGTATCACTGTAGTAAGTGGGGACGTTTGAGTTTGCATAAATTCATTATCTCGAGAATGGGCAAATTTGAAGAGATATCCTCAGACAGGTCGATTTCTATTTTTAAATTAGGACTTTTTGGCATATATATATAATAATAGTGACGTCATCCATCTGGGCGTGATGACGTAATCGATGATTTTTTTGAATGGGAGTAGGAGTCGTGTGATAGCTCATTTGAAAGGTTATTTAATTCTCTATTCAGTAATATAAACGTAAATATAATTATTTATACAGGGTGTGCAGAAAATTTTTCTTTTTTTTTGTGTAAATTAATTTAAAAAAAAAATTTTTTTGTACACACTCTGCAAATAATTATGTTAATGTTTATATTACTGAATAGAGAATTAAATAACCTTTCAAATGAGCTACCACTCAACCCCTACTCTCATTTAAAAAAATCATCGATTACGTCATCACGCTCAGATGGATGACGTCACTAGTATTATATATATGCCAAAAAGTCCTAATTTAAAAATAAAAATCGACTTATCTGAGCATTTCTCTTCGAATTTGCCCATTCTCGAGATAGCGAATTATTTCCAACTCAAACGTCCTCACTTAGACTACAGTGTCGCGCCCGCTTGATTAGCAATTAAAAAACAAAGGGGTTTTCGATATTGTATTGCAAAAAACTCTTTAAGATTTCATTAATCGATGTTTAAAGAATATCTACCTACCTTGGCAACATTGAAATTTTTAGTTAAATGTCCGATTCAGGGTTAAAAATGGCCAATTTCGCAATTTTTAAATTTTTTAATCGCTTATATGTCAAAAACTATTAACCTAAGAGAAAAGTCACTAAAGACCTTTTCTGTTTGGAATGATTCAAAAAACCTAAAAAAAAACTTTGTTCGATGCAAAAAAAAAATAATTTTAGGAAAATCTTTCCCCTCGCCTGGCAAGGTCTTATGCTGTTCAGAATCGCCTGTCATTGTACACATTTCTTCTAAATGACTAAACTCAAACACATACTTAAATTTAAACCTTACAGGAGAAAGTTTATTTTACTCCTAAACTATGAACTTTTCGATTCACCTGGTAGATACACGTGCAGGACTGAAGCCTGCCAGGTCATGGTTTTTAGCCTTGGTGTGCTATGAATTATCACTATGTGTACAAATTTCTAGCCTTACAGGAAGACTGTTAGTCGGAGGGTTCACTAGCTCTTAGACTACACTCAGGGTGTCGGAGGGTTCACTAGCGCTACAGCTACGTGATGATGATGAGTAAAGCTCGGATTTATAGGCAACAAAAATTGAAGAAAAAGGCGCCTATATAGGCAAAGATTTTTATTAAAAAAGGCAGGAATATTAACATTTAGGCAAAATATAGGCAATAAAGGAATATAACTTATTATTTATTGTACAAAGTGAATTAACGTAATATTAACTTAAGGCAGGTATATTTACACATCATAATCATAACATTAGAGTAACTAAATAACTTTTAATTAATAATTAAACATTGTAACCACTTAAAATTTTATCATTAATAGAAACAACTAAATGTTTTTCAATATTTTCGGTCTTAAAATTATGTCTTCGATCACTTAAAATTAATTTGTACATTGAAAATGAACGTTCGACATCGACAGATGTAATTGGAGCATATTTCAGAGCGGATAATAAATCTGGCATAATTTGTAATTCCTCGGAAAATGTTCCATTCAAAACTTTAGCAACATTAGATAAAAACGAAAAACCTTCATTCTTGTCGAAAACATATTTAATTTTTTTTTTAAATTAATTGACCGTTACTTCCAGGTGCCGATTTAATTTTTGTCTTTAAATTATCTATTAATTTTACTGACTCACATAAATTTATCTCTTGTTTTTCTAATAAGGTAATTGTGGTAACTATTAATTTATAATTGTCATTGATATAAGCGAGTTCCTGTTTCAATTTGGGATTTTTTAATATTTTTTTTTTGCTTCTCGAATGGCTTCGGAAATATCATCATCAAATTCTGACATAACTAATTCTATTTCATTGCAGTGTTCAAAGTAAAAACAAACTGCTTCGAGCCAGGTTCCCCACCTTGTAATTACTGGTTTAGGTGGCAAAGGGACACCGGGAAGTCTTTCTTTATATATTTGCACCCTCAACGGAGCCTTTACAAAAACTTTTTTCATAAAATTTATAAAATTATTTACCAACGGAAACAGATTTCTTATTTCTTCAGCAATTCTATTTACCCCGTGGGCTACACAAGTGCAATGAATTAAATTAGGATAAAAAATCTTTAAATTAACAGCAGCTTTTAACATATATGCCGCAGCATCTGAAAGCATTAAAACTATTTTATTCACTGGTATAGGGTTGGGTAAAAAGATGTTTGTTAAACTATCTTGTATAAATCGACTTATTGTTAAATTGTTTGTTTTTCCAATTCTTTAACGGCAACTAAATAAGGTTTTCTCGCAAAGTTTTCGTTCAAAATTCCAATCATAAAATTAGCTATATACCTGCCGCATACATCTGACGTTTCATCCACGATAATATACAAAAAATTGCCCTCTAACTCCCGCCTAATTTTTGAAATACATTCCACAAAACATTTTTCCACAGTATGTTTTCTCAATGTACTCTCGTCCGGTAAGGATTTATTATTTTTCGAAAAAGCATTTAAAACTAGGGCTATTAACTTTATATAGAGGAATGTTGGATGCAATCATCATCTGGCATAAATCAAATTTAAATGCGTCTTCCTCCTTTTTTTTTGAACTGCTTAAACTATCCCGCAGAGATATTTGGGCTAACTTAGAGGAATTTAATTTTTCCAAGTTACGTTTATGAAGTAGAATTCCACAATGCTGGTCAATAAAGTACTTTTTTCTACTTGAAATCTGAGAATTTAAAAAAAATAATTAGAATTCTAAAACCGCTTTAGAATTTAGTTATGTTGTGGGACAAGAAAAAAAGAGAAAAAATAAAACTTACCGATTTGCCGCATGGTTTACAAAATGCTCCATCTCCTTCTAGAGAAAGTTCCGAATAAGGTGCGATCCATAGCCTTAATTTAGATGTCATCTTTTCACACAAATGTCTAAAACGTTTTAAAACGCGTTCTTTGCTTTTCGGTATACGCAACAAAACTAAACTAGGATATAGCAATTTGTGACTAAACTCTGATACAGTAACCGACTGTACAACTGATAATAAACTAATAAAGCTTAGGGATTTCCAAATAGTTAACCCTCAAGTCTCGATAAGGTACATTTTCCTAGAAATCTGTTATATAAACAAACCATTGATATTTTATTATTGACCCAAAATTTTATTATAGAATGGTTTAGTAATAGAATAATATCATGGGTAGTACCATGAAATTTTAAAAAAGGCACAAATAGGCGGAATATACGAAAAAAGGCAAAAAGTGCAAAAAACAATTATAATAGGCAAAATAGGCATTTTGCCTATAATCCGAGCTTTAATGATGAGTAATAAAAAAGAACAGCAAAAGCTGAACTAAATAAGGTCAGAAAAAACGATAAAAACCGTAAAATGCTTACTAGAACAACGGAAATACAAGAATACCCGCTGAACTAGGTAGGATTGACTTTCCTATACTAAAATCACAATAAAGATGCACTAGAAATAAGCAAACCAAGAAACGTTGAATGTTACAAGGAGCACTCTCAAATCATGATTTATAATGTATAAACTTTGTAAATCATAATTTGGGATTACTTCTCGTAACATTCAACGTGTCTTGGGTTGTTTATTTCTATTAGTGCATTTTTATTACAGACACATTATATCATCCGATTTAAGCAAAAGGAACTCTCTTATTAAATTGCGATATCGAACACCTAACAGTCACTGCTTGATCAACCCCAGCTTCAAAGAAGTGCGATTCAGTGATGCCTCCAGCTCAAATTCTGCACCAAAGTGTGATACGTTATGGATGCATTTTTTCTCTCGACAGTCGATATGTGGTTTCTCAGAAGAGAAATATTTCACATCGCCAAATGCTGCAAATTTGACGATTAACAAAAATGTCAAAATGTGCTTCATCGCTTAGGACGATTTTGCTCAAGAAAAATCAGCATCCACTTGTTGATGTTCAATGATCTATTCAACGAACTCTCAATGCAGAAGACGCGGCATTCGAGACCAAAAACTAATATTATTCTAGAGATTACTACATGCGCGCGCATGCTGCTGAATACTGCTGATAACAAGACTATATGTAATATAATAATAGGGGAGTGCATATAGATTTTCGCTTCGGAAAAAATCAAACAAGATAGAACTTCTTATAATTTCATTAAGAAATGTTTAATAAACAACATATCAAAAAGTTCTACTCGAGAAGTGGGTGCTTCATTTTTTATTAAACAAATGAACTGCGAAATTCGATGTTTTTTTTTAAATAACTCCGAAAATATAAATTATAGAAAAAAGCTGACTTTTGAAAAATTCAGAAAATTTTACAACAAAAACCTTATATAAAGAATTTTCTAAAACTAAATCTGTATCTTCTATAATTTTTTATTTATAACGCTAAAGTCACCCTTCTCACAAACATTGGCGCACTGTAAACTAATGTACGGCGAAATGCACGGTTGAATTATTTTAATGTAATTCTTTAACTAATTGATCAAATAAAATTTTACAAATTGACCATGAAAGAAGAATAATTAAGCTATCTTATGGTTATAATAGAAAGAAATAAAATGTTTGGGTATAAGTACGGTGTGGGCGGAAATTGAGCCTTACATGAATTTTGTTTAGAGATGATTTAAAAATGTGTAACTAGTACAATATTTCTTATAAAACTCTCAATTTTGCAGAACTTACCTTTCAAGAATTTTACTAAATGATGTTTCATTAAAAAAAATCTCAAAAATTTAATTCAAATGATATGACGTCTCAAAAAATGTAATTTTTGAAATCTTCGTAGTTTTATAGAATTACCACCATTTTAAGACGGTATTACGCAAGTTTGAACAGATCTATTACATTTATATAAGCGATTTTTTAAAGCTCAGGATGTCGTCTTTAAAATGCACTAAATTATTTTACTTTAAAAATTAAATAAACTATTTCTTTCTGAGAAAATTAAGAAAGATAACAAAAATGTAATACAAAAACCGAAAATTACCAGCTAAAAAAATGTTTATACAAAGTGATCAAAACTTTTTTCTGTAAAACTTACCTAAAATACATTTAATAATAAGCTTCAACAATAATAAATGTTCAGCAAAAAAATTTTTTTAGCTCTTATACAGTATGTCTGCGTAACTTGGAACCTATTGATACCTTTTTTATTGTCAGTTTTACGAAAAAAATTTATTCTTTATAAAATACTCTGCATCGTATATAATCTAAAAGGCAATGATAAAATATCAAATTTAATTAATTTTATACGAGGTATGTCAAAAAATATGAATTTCACTCAAGAGTAAAGTACCTTTAAATTTCACAATATCGACAATTATTGTTATTAAGAAAAGTTGTTTGGAATTAAAAAAATTGTTTGAGTGTTTAATTACATCCTTCTAATTAAAATATTGTGAATAATAAAGGCACGTAACACTTAAGAGGAATTCATATTTTTTTACATACCTCGTATAAAATTAAAAAAGTTTGATATCTCATGGTTGTACCTTAGATTTTAGACCAGGGAGAGCATTTTATGTAGAATAACTTTTTTTCGTAAAAGTGATAATAAAATAGTTATCATAATTGTAATAAAATGATGATGAGTATCCGTAATTTGAGAAAAAATTGAATTTTTTTTATTAGAATGATGTAATTGTATTTTTAAACATATTTAATTTCAAACAACTTTTCATTATATAATTTTTTGATATTCTGGAATATAAAGGTACTTTACTCTCTAACAAAATTCATATTTTTGACATAACTCGTATAAAATTGATAAAATTTGGTATCTGATGGCTGATGGTTGAGTTTTAGATTTTTGACTATCCAGAGCATTTTATGAAGAATAACATTTTTTCGTAAAATTGATAATAAAAAAGTTTTCCATGTGGTTCCTAGCTACGCAGACATACTGTATAAGAGCGTCTGTATAAGAATTTTCAAATTGCAATGCCATATTCGGATTCAGCACAATCAAAAACAAAATAGAAACATATTTGATCAAAGTAAAATGATGAATTTAACGATATTTTTAAAATTATTTATAAAAAACAATTGTTATTGTTTAAACAATTAATAAACAATTAGCCGCCAAATCTGCGAGTAGAACTTTTTACTTTAACATGTAATAAACTAACAAAAAAAGTTTTAGAAAAATACAAGCTTGTTTGAATTTTTCCGAAACAATGCATGTTTTCGTTCTAATTGCACTCCCCTATAACATAACAATGATTACTGTAAAGCTACCAAATAGAAATAAGGACAGAAACAGGAAGAGGTTTCTACGGAAGGGACATGTAGATTGCACAAGGAAACGTTAACGATAGAGATGCTAGAAACGCCAAAAAAAAAAAACAAAAACAAAATTAGACGAAGAATCTAAAGGCCATTAACTTTACATACATAACTTAATGTAGGCTATTGACACAAATAATTGAGATTTATTTCAAAGTTGAAACTCAACGAATCACATAAAGCCAATTAGAGTCAGGGCCGCGTTTAGGTCAATTGCCGTCCTAGACAATTCTCTAGTAGCCGCGCTTCAAACATGTACCATTTTTGCGAAAAAAAAAATGTAAGCAGAATTTTTTATTTAGGGAGCGTTCAAGTATTATGTAACACGATTTTTGAAGATTTTTGACCCCCCTCCCCCCCCCTACGTAACGCAATTTTTGAAGATTTTTGACCCCCTCCCAACCTGCGTTACGTAATACTTGAACGGTCCCTTAAATAAGAAATGTATTGTTTGGAAATGTATTAAAATGAGGAGCATAGAATTTATAAAAAATAATATTTTACACAAGTGAGAAGAACAAAAATCACAATGATCACAGTATGGTATGAATTCACTTTTGACCGGTGAAAATAAACACAGAATGTTTTACATAGAAATGAAAAATTATGATTATGTATAATTTGCAATTTGCACTAGTATAAGATAGGAATGTGTTGCGATAGCAGTAGCCGTTATTTTTTAACTGTTATTTCACTGAAGCTATTTCGCACTGTTACATCATTTTCATAACAACTGAAATATTCAGGTAGCTGACTACTTTTTTAATTATTGTAGACCTATAGGAAGAAAACCTACCCGTGTCCTGTCTAGAGTTCACGTCCGTTTTTTTAATTATTAACAATTTAATTTGTATGTAATTTCTACATACATTACATATATGCAATTTTATTATAAGTGTATTAATTAATAAAGGGTCTACTTTGTTTAACAATTTCTTGAAAAAATTATTTTTTTCCAAATACCTATTTTCTTAATCATATTATCATTATAGTATGGTATAACTAGATCCAAACCTAGACATCCAAAGTGAAAGTTATCCTCCAGCACCAAATTGTTCTATATGGTCTACATAATGTTCAGAAAAAAGTCACACCATTTTGAGCGTCGGGTTTGGGGGGAAGAGGGGGAGAAATTGGTAAATTCGAAGTTTTTCGTCAATATTTCTAAAACTATGCGGTTTAGCATGAACAACCTTTTATACAAAAATGTTCTACAGTAAATTTGAAACAAAAAAGGTCCTCTGCATAATCCGTCTAAAATGAACGGCTTTAAAGTTATGGAGGTAGTATAGTATAATTGGTCCAAAAAAGGCCTAACCCAGACATTAAAAGTAAAAGATTTCCTCCAACACCAAATTGTTCTATATGGTCCAGATATTATTCAGTAAAAAGTTACACCATTTTGAGCGTCCCGTTTGGGGGGTAAATAGAAGAGAAATAGGTAAATTAGTAGCTTTTTTATGTTTTTCGTCAATATTTCTAAAAATATGCTTTAATGCTCTATACAAAAATGTTCTACATTAAATTTAAAACAAAAAAGGTCTTATACATAATTGTTATAAAATCAACGATTCCACAGTTAAGGAGGGTGAAAAGTGGAGGTTTTCGATACTTTTTATATTTTTTGAGCAATTTATAATAGTTTTACTGATTGAAATAAATTTTCTTTAACAGGATTTGCTATTTCAGTGGCCGATGGTATGTTAGTGATAATCCCTTGAAGAATTAAACGTCAACCTCACCACCCAAAATCATCTTCAATTGCCCAAAAAATATTAAAAAGTATCGAAAACCTCCACATTTCACCATCCGTAACTCTGGAACCGTTGATTTTATAACAATTAAGGATAGGACCATTTTTGTTTTAAATTTTATGTAGAACGTTTTTGTATATAACATTGTTTACGCTTAAACATAGTTTTAGAAATATTGACGAAAAACGTAAAGAAATAACTAATTTACCGACTCCAAACCGGACGCTCAAAATGGTGTAACTTTTTACTGAACAATATGTGGATCATATAGAACAATTTGGTGTTGGAAGAAAACTTTTACTTTGGATGTCTAGGTTAGGCCTTTTTTTGGACCAATTATACTATACTACCTCCGTAACTTTGGAATCGTTCATTTTAGAAGGATTATGTATAGGCCATTTTTTATTTAAAATTTATTGTAGAACATTTTTGTATAAAATGTTGTTCATGCTGAACCTCATGGTTTTAGAAATATTGACGAAAAACGTAAAAAACTACGAATTTACCGACTTCTCCCCTCCCCCCTCACCCCCCAAACCCGACGCTCAAAAAGTGTACCTTTTTTCTGAACATTATATGGACGATATAGAACAATTTGGTGTTCGAGGATAACTTTCACTTTGGATGTCTGGGTTATGTCATTTTTTGAATCAATTCTATCATACTATTAATGATCATAGAAAAAGTTAAAGTATATTTTAATAGATAAATTATTTTTATTAAATAATAATTTATTGAACATAATTTATTCATTAAAATATACCTTAACTTTTTCTATGATTAATAATGATAGTATCATTACAAAAAATGGATTTTTGGGAAAATATTATTTTTTCAAAAATTATTTAAAAAATTAGACTGTTTATTAATTATTAAATGTCTAGACAAATTGCATATTTGTAATTTACACAAAAGTACATACAAATTAAAAGAAGAAATATCAAAATTCATTGAGTAAATCCCAAGATATAGAAAATGGTAGTAGTTTTAAGTTGCTTTTTTAGTTTTTGAACTCGTTCATTTTTCGGCTCCCGCCAGGTAGCTGACAACTGTTTTAATTGTTGACCTATAGGATGAAAACGTACATGTTTCCTGCCTAGAGTTCGCGTTCGTTTTTTAATTATTAACAATTTAGTGCAATCAACGCAGAAGCTCCCCCTTCACTTACTATGACTAATCATCATTTGAACTACATTTTTAAAAATTCGAGTAAAATATCATCTTTGCGAATACCTATGTAAGAAGATGTTTTCTACGGACAAAATTTTTAAAGTTATTGTTTATGTTTATAAATTAGTATTTTTTTTTACTGTACAGTGGAACCTCGATTATCCGTCTCTCCATTAACCGTCACCTCTGTTAACCGTCAGGGTCCATACACAAGTTGTATTGAGTACATAAGAAAAAAATTGAGTCATCAATTCATTTTTTTAGCATTGCGATAAGCCAAACTAAATTCGCTGTTTCGTAAATTCGTAAATCAACTGTTTTGTTTTCGTTGCCTAAAGATGACCTAAATGAATGGGTAATTTGTGATGAGGACCCAAACGGCTATCGATTGCTGACAGATGATGAAATCTTTGAAATGGCAAAACAAAGGCTGACGAAACAGGTTCAGAAGCTGACACAAACTTGGAATTTGATGGCGATGTCGATGATGCTTTTGCAACTGACAAAGATTTGCCTAAAGAAGCTAGAGAAGCTGCATCGCACATCGATGTATTATCAATTTTTTAACCCTTTCTAATGTTTTGTTAACCGTCTTTTCGATTATCCGTCATACCCTTGGTCCGGTGCCCTGACGGATAATCGAGGTTCTACTGTATTCTTAATACATTTTGATAGGATCACTTTTCTACTTTCATTTGTCATACGCAGAATTGTCCTATCTTCATTATTTTCTGTCATTTGTTATTGCAAAACAAAGGTCTCTGGGATAAACAAATAGAATACCTAACTTTTAAACTAATTAATGGATCGGTCTCAAATTTTGGGAGTTTGTTATGTACCCCAATACCCAACTTTGAGTAAAGCGAAACACTACAGTTCTAAGTTAGTTTTAGGAAAACTTATTAATAAATAACGATTTTCAGTTATTTTGCAGTTTACGAAGCTACAAATTAACTTTTTGATTTTCAAAAATCGTCATTTTGAAGGTTTTCAATGTTCTAAAAAAATAAATTTTTTAATTTTATGTCAACTATTTAGCTTTTTAATTGAGTGCAAAAAATGGAAAAAATCGCGTTGATTGCACCAAATTGTTAATAATTAAAAAACACGAACTCTAGGCAGGAAACATGATGGTTTTTATCCTATAGGTCAAGTCCACAATAACTAAAAAGTAGTCAGCTACCTTGATATTAATTTCATTGTCCCGAACATGGTCTATTTCTTGCTTATTTCCCTGGCTGGAGTATTATATCAGTGCGACGACACGGATATTATCTCCTTGTAATAATTCAGTTTGAAAATCCCAACTCTAACTCGATTTCCTACTGGTAATCTTTATTTTCTGCAATATGTGCAATATTAATGTGATCAGTCAATTCACCGTCTTTGCGGAGCTTCTGGCGGCCCAATAATCACTAAATTTATGACTTCCGTTTTTTTGGATGAATAGTGTTAGGTTTAAGATAACAGAATGCTATGTTTGTTTTATTTTTGATATGAATGCAATTTCTTTTATTTAGAAACGAACGCCCACTTCTATTTCATTGATGGATGAATGATGAATATACATATTTGTTATTCGATTTTAATTTTTAAATACAAATATTTTTTTGTACAGTATTTTTGCCGCCCCAGGGGCGTCATTTGATAGGGTTAGGGGAGGCAGTTGCCCCCTCCCCTGAAACTGAAAATGACTGAAATTTACAAAAAATACTTTCAGTTTTCATCATTACATCATTTAATATAATGTATTGTATATTATATAATGCTTGCCCCCCTCCCCAATCAAAATTTTAAGCCCCTGTACCGCCCTCTCACAATTTGCCGCCCTAGGCAGCTGCCTATATTGCCTGATGGATAAAGCAGCCCTGATTAGAGTTCCACGAAACTTTTCATCAACGATTTTTACCCAGAAATATACATAAACATTGTCTGCCATCGTGAGATGAATAACATATTAAACATAATACTCTAAAGCAGCGGTTCTCAATCTTTTTGAGTCATGTACCATCTAAAGTTTCTTTTATTATATTTCTATATTTTTAGATTGTATAATCAAGACTTACTATGTACTACTATTTTAAGTTTTTGTGTGTTTTGTGTACCACTGCAAATAATGATATGTACCACCAGTGGTACATGTACCACAGATTGAGAACCGCTGCTCTAAAGTTTTCAATCCTTCACCTATCCCTACAATATTTTAATCAGATTGGGATTTTATTTACTATCACACACTATAAATCAAGAAGTGTGTGTACAATGATTTCTTCACATCCCTACAATTGTTTATGTCTTGGGTGTCACAAGGTCATTAAACTGTTTTCTACTGCTGGCATTACTACTTGACCTTTTTGATTAGTTACCCTGATAAAAGTAAAAAAAAAATCAATATTTTTGAATATTGGTTATTGTTTTATTTGAAACAACTAGGTTGACGATAAAAAAGTTGACAAATTTATTCCGTCTCGTCTTTAGAACCGGATGAGGAAAATATGTCTACGACGATTTTAAATAATGCTGCCAGTAAACTGCAAGAATCAGATAGAAAAAGTACATACAAGCAGGACAATAAAGAAAATAGTGTTAATGCACAAGAAACAAATTATTTCCATGAAAAATCGTCCATAATTTTTCCAAAAGTTCCAAGATTAGTAGCAGTGTCAGGTAAGCCTACTTATTTTATTACCTTAGCAAACTTTAAGTAATGCATACTCTTCTTCTTCTTCTAGTATGTACATCTTAGCAGATGTGTAGTTACTATGAATTTCAATATTCTTCTAAAGTTGTCCAGAGAGCAACATCTATTTGTACTGGTTGGTTCTCTGTTTTGAATTGCTCGTGCTGGACTCATGAAGCTTGTATCTAGTAGTTTCTCGAGGAAATGAAACTGAAAAAATGGCAAAGCCTCGCAATTTTTTCGTCCAGCATCGATTTGTACAAAAATTCGGGATTAGGCTCATTTAACCCTCTAGTTCATTTTCTATATTGAGCCGTTGTACACTTTTGGTTTTTTAAGGGTGAAAACTACCCCTAATATTGTAAAAAATTATGAAAGAACATTTTACTTCAAATATTTTACAAGAGGTATAGTCACGTATTTGTCATAATATTTATTCAAAATGCACTTTTAAATTTAATATATACTTTGATGTTTGATGCCGTTTTTTAAGTAATGAAAAAGATAAAGTAATGATTGCTTGTATTAGTTTTCAATCCTGTTCTTTTTAAATTAGCTTAACTAATCTATTCATTAATCAGTACCTTGTCATTTTATTCAATTTCTTTGAACACTTATTTTTCTTAACTAAGTAATCGCTTCGTTATTATCATGGGTTACAAACATTTAAGTGGCAGTGAAAAACGAAAAAAAAACAAAAATCAAGAAAACAGGAACGGCTGGCACGATAAGATGCAATATAATCATATTTTACAACCCAGAACAGTGTGGAAAAAAGAAGTTCATCCTCCCATCCCGTTCTTCTTTTTCTACGACACTACAGACCAAATTAAGCCTTGGCCTCCTTTATTTTTCGCATCCAGCCTTGTTTATCTGTCGCTGCTCCCCTCCATACATGGACTCCTAAAAATGCTTGTGCATCGCTGCTTACTGTGTCTTCCCAGCTCTTTCTTTGCTTTCCAACCGGTCTCTTTCCCTGCATCCAAGCGTTCAGTGCTCTTGTTGGTAGCCTAACCTTCCCGTTCTTATTACATGTCTGGCCCATTGCAATCTTTGTATTCCGATGAAGTTTGACAGGGGTGTTTCCTTATAAAGTTGATAAAGCTGGTTGTTGTATCGAATTCACAGGTCCTAGTTTTCTCCTCAGTACTTTACCTTCGAATGTGTCGAGTTTGTTTTTGGATGTTTCTTTTAAGACCCATGCTTCACTGCCATAGCATGCTATTGGTAGAATTAAGGTTTTATAGATTCTTATCCTTTTATTTCGTTGGACACTTTTAAACCGAAATATATGGGAGAGGGCAAAATAAGCTTTGTTTGCCTGTGTTATTCTCCTCCGTATTTCTCTATCTTCTAATCCTAATCCATCTGCATATATTTCTACTCCAAGGTATGTAAACTTTCCAACCGTTTCAATGTCATCTTCACGTATAATGTTTTGTGGGACTATATTTCTTCTCATCTGTATCATTATTTTTGTTTTTTTTTTCTGTGTTAATTTCCAAACCTAGCCTTTTCGTTTGCGTTTTTAACTCTCTGTATGTTTCTTATGCTCCTGTTGATGTTCTACTCATAATATTAATATCATCGGCATAAGCGGCCAGTTGAACGATTCTGTTGGTCAGTGGATTTCCTCGTCCAGTCTGCATTTGCATAACCGCATACTCCAGTGCCAGGTTAAACAATGTTGGGGCCAGCCCATCTCCTTGCTTCAATCGCTGCGAGATTTTGAAAAAGTCTGTCAGGTGACTTTGTGCTCATACACATACCTGAATTTCATCCATTGTGTCTTTAATGAGCCTAATTAGCTTGTGTGGTATTGCGAATTCAGCCAAAGTAGGTATAGTCTCTTCCTTTCGACTAAGTCGTATGCCTGTTTGAAGTCTACAAACACGTTGTGAACATCAATGTCGTGTTCCCATGATTTGCTAAAGACCTGCTTGACTGTAAATATTTGGTCCATTGTCGATCTTCCCCGTCTGAAGCCCGTCTGAAACTCTCCAATAATATTTTCTGCTAGTGGTTGGAGACACTGGCGCTGGTTTATAATATACTTACGTGAGGACTTTATATGCTATACATAGTATAGAGAAATTCCACGGTAGTTTTTGCACTTCAAACAATTTTTAATTATTAAAATATAAATTTTATTTATTGCAATATATAGTAAATATTAAAAATTTTATTAATTTAAAATTGCAATTTTAAAAATTAAAATTTTTGGTGCAACTATATTTCTATTAAATAATTAATACATTTAAAAAAGTTATTATTATTATTATCACTACATATTTATATAAATTTTTGTTAGGGGCCCGAGGCACTACTTAATTTTCGGGCCCCTGATTTAAACTAAAATAGGCTCTGTGTATGTGTGTGTGTGTATGTATGTAATTGTCTTGTTACTAAGTAAAAATCCACCAACACATTTTTTAATAACTATTCTCTTCTAGGCCGGGTTCAAACTCACGACCTCTGAGTTTTTTGTCAGTAACTTGACATTCTTACCATTGCGCACCAAGACTTAGCATTTTGAATTATAAATATCTATTTTTCTTCATTTGCTTCATCAAGATTTAGGAATCTAATAATCTTTTAATAATTATTCAATTAATACTTTAGGTACGACAAAAGAAGATGTGGAACATCTTATAAGCAGAATTGAAAAAAATCGGCATGATGGACAGTTTTTATCATCAATTAACCATACTTACTACGATCCAATCAAAAGCGGACATGTTTACAGAGGGTATGTTCTTTTATGTGAAACTTTTCACAAGGAAATTTTTGCTGCTAAAAGCTTGAACCGTCCCAAATTAGTATTTGTGTACCCAGGACTTGGGATTGAACTTGGTATTGCCGCCAAAAGTATGTTGAAATTGGACATCTTCAAAGACTCTATAATGAGGTCGGCAAATTATTTAGAGCCTTATGGTATAAAATTAATTAATCTTATTAAATATGGTACCAGAGATGATTTTGGCAATATTCTTAATTCGTTAGTGATGTTAGTAGCGGTGCAGATAGCGTTAACTGACGTTCTTAAACATATTGGAATCGAACCAGATATAATTTTTGGACATTCTTTAGGAGAAGTTTGTGAGTATATGAATTTTTTATTTATTTATTCTTAAATCGATTTCAATATCCGTACCTCAGTGTACCTCAATATCCGTATTTCAGTTTTCTACTTTTTTAGTTCACTGGGCTTAAAATTTTCCGCTCTATTCACTGGTGTTTCTTATTCGCTGTTTCGAATGAAATTGGCCAAAATAGCCTTGTATGAACAGTATTAAGTCCACATTTCGCTTAGAACAAAACAGTACCTTCTGCACTTCAAATGGTGTATACGTTTTTCAGGGCAAAACCATATTATGTCCAACAAAAATTATTATGTCCCACATAATGCAATTCAGACAAAGCATTAAGTCCACAATCTTTTAAAATTTGGCAAGTTTGTGCCTCAGAGAGCACAAATTTATCGACAATTTTCGAATCATGAGACAACCATAGATATAAAAATACAGTTTTTATGTTCTTATCTTGAAAAAACGTGTATCAAAAGAAAAAGAGAACGAACAGGTGCTCAAGCTAGCCATTGTAACTGGAAATATTTTTTACTATTGAAGATAAGAGACTCTAGATATTTCTCAATCTATTGTTAGATGTTCACTTGAAAAAATGCAAACAAGTGAAGAATGTGACAAAAGAGGAAAGCAGGCATCTAAAAATAAAGTAAAGAATGAGGTAAAGGATAGAATTCATGAGCATATAATGGCCTATCCATATGAAGAATCACATTATAGTCGAAGAAAGACGGTGAACAAGTATTTAGGATGTCACTAAAATATTTCTACAATGTTTAGGATGTTTAAGGAAGAATGAGATTTGAAAAATATTCCTTTGGACGAAGTAGACAAAGAATGGCTTTACAATCACATTTTTAATACAGAATTTAATTTATCATTCGCTGTTCCTTCAAAAGACACTTATGATAAATGCGATGAATTTTTAATCATTCTAAGACAGTCAACGTCTGAAGCTGAGTGAGAAACATTACACGTGATGGTACAAATTGAAACATATAGACAAGGGGGCAGTGCCTATTTCGGCCCAAGAAACAGGTAGGTCTTTTAAAAATGTCCCAAGTCGGCGCAAAGATTAAAACTGCCCGATATAAAATATACCCAACTCGGCCCATGAGATATTAATTGTTACAATCAAATAATTTTACATCTCAATGGAAAAAAACACATTTATAGAATAACTTTATTAAATAGATATATAATTATACATAGTCCAATAAAAATAAAAGCTAATATCAAAATTTATAATAATTTGATAATATTTTAACATACTCTAGTTGCGATAACATATGGTTGTTTTATTCATTAACTTTATATATATTTATAAATTTATGGAGTGTATTTATACTGTTACACTTAACATGAACTTCATCTTGTATATTTAAAATTGAATTTAAAAATATAAATAGTGAAGGATGAGTTTGATACATTGAATTATTGAAATGGGAATGGAAAGATTCACATGCATTTGTAGTTTTATTTAAAGCCGCGGAAGCATCTGCCCATATTTTGGCGGAAATTTTGAATCAGATATTAAGTACTTTTGTAAAAGGTAGTCAGAAAATTCTTCCAATTTAGGGTGTTCAGGTTTAATTTCATAAAGTTCAAAAAAATAAAAATCATCAATTTCTTCGGGATTTAAAAATAAAAGGCCAAAACAGTAACGCAGCCATTTTCCTATATCTGAACTTTTATCTTTATATTCATTAACCAAACCTAAGCTTTGGATTTTTCTAAACCAAGCTTGTGTTAAAAAAATCGACAACCTATTATTTTCCCTAATCTATAATTCCAAGATAAATTTGTGGGCCGAGATGGGAATACACCCTAATACCTACCTGTTAATATTCGAGTCGAGCTGGGGGGTTTTTAAAATGTACCTGGGGTATCATAAAGTATTAAAGGATTATAGTGGGCCAAGATGGGAATACTCCAGACAAGGAGATGTCCATCAATAGCCCAGGACAAAAAGTTTTAATGATATATTTACAAAAATGTCTTCCTGGCCCAAAGCAAAAGCTAACTGATCCTCAAAGTTTTTACAGTCTAAAACTCTGGTGTTTTAATTATACAATTTATGATTCAACGGAAAAACAGGCGAACTCTCTAATGTGGGATGAATCAATTGCTGGTTGAGGTGGAAACGAAATGGCCTCATGCTTGATTCAATTCATTCATCACCTCAAAGCACAACTTCTGTTGTTATTTGGACCAATAATAATTGCTCAACCGGAACTTACAAATGATTATGTGCTACTTTCATCTACTTTCGAGATATCCACATATTATAATTTTCAAATTATAACTAATTTTTAAATTATTATCTACTCCATAGGATTGGTTACAGTTGGCTAAAATTTTCGTAAAAAACAAATATTTCAAAGTGTATGAAATGAAAATTTCTAATTTTAAAGACTTTAATAAACTGTCTTGCGATTCGCCGTTTCAAAATAAAAATAAAACTGAGAATAATAAAAAAAATTAATTTTACAAACAGTATGTATGTAATTCAGAATTCAGACAAGAAAATTCCTGGGATTCTGTACTTTAAAACAGAGTTCGATTTGGAATTTAAGAGTGTAGACTTAATCGAAGAGTTGGTAGAAGAAACCATCAATCTGTAGAAGATTGATTTTGTTGAGAGATACCTTAAATCGGATAAGTACTAAAAAATTCAATGATCTGCTAAAGTGGGTTCCAGCGAGGATTCACGATTTTTTTTCACACTCTAGTGCATAGCCACAATTGAAATTACTGATATAGCGGCAATAGCTCTGCGTTTGTTAAGTATTTATTATTTTTTTATGTATTTCAAAAAGTTATTGTTAATTTTTTTAGTTAATAAAAATACAGTTGCGTTACAACCATTTCTGTTTTTTTTTTTAATTCGACTTTTTAAGTAGTTTTTTAGTAGGTACTCGTATTAATGGTTCTGTTACAAATACATACGTCCGTATAATATCTCGTCTTATTTCTATTTAAAGAAAATATGATTCATATTTATTACATTAGTTAAACTTTATGATTAAGAGCTCGTGATGTAAAACACTTACGATATCCACCCTTGATATATATTATCAAAACTGCCGAGGACTGAACACTAAATTAAGCGATTTTTTCAGTAGTTGCTTGAATGACAACTATGATGTTATTATTGCTGTCGAAACATGGCTACAGGATAGAGTAATGGATGGTGAAGTAGTAGACACTTCAATTTTTAACTTAATAAGATCAGACCGGAACCTTCAGTTGACAGAAAAATCCACAGGTGGTGGAGTTTTTATTGCACTTAGAAAAAATTATAAAATTTTAAATGTAATAAAATATAACACTTTATTTGAAGCTGTTATAGTTAAGTTTAAGGTCAATAGTTGCAAGTACACCTTTTGTTCTATATATATACCTTCGGGAAGCGGGGGTAATGTGTATGAGACCGCATTTGAATGTTTACAATCTCATATAATGGATGAAGAAAATATATACCTTTTTGGGGATTTTAATATACCCAGTGTAACTGGTATACATATTGACAATAACATCTCTAATGACATTTTTGAAAAATTACAAGACTTTCTTGATTACAATGGATTTAAACTCTATAATAATATTAAAAATTTGCAAGGTAGGACATTAGATTTGGTAATTAGCTCGGATAGTAACTGGAATAATTGTACAGTCAGTAGAGATTGTCTCCCATTTGTCAAAGAAGATTTATACCATCCTGCCCTGGATATTGTAATTAAAACTAAATCAAAGCCAAAACTAAGTAATCAGCATTTAACAGAAATTCAGTACAATTATAAAAAATGTGACTTTCTTAGGTTAAGTGTAAGTATTAGAGATGCAAACTGGGATAATGTGATTAGGGAACAGTCAGATGTGAATGTAGCGTTAAATGCATTTTATAATATATGGAACAAGTTAATAGACGATTGTGTACCGAAATTTTGTAAATATGTAAATTTAAAAAATATCCGGTCTGGTTTACTAAAGAAATTAGAGATTTATTAAAAGAAAAAGATAGATATAAAAAATTAAAGCTTGTTTCCAATTACTATGTAGATAAATATAAGGAATTAAGAGTAGGGTCAATAAATTGATTAAGTTAGAGGAACGTAAGTATATAAGTAATATTGAAAATAATTTATCTACAGATATTAATTATTTTTGGAATCATGTGAATAGTAAGAAAAAAGATATCTCAAGTTTCAGCAATTACACATTTAAAGGGGAACAAATAACAGAGGAAAAGACTGTAGATGCATTTGCAGACTTCTTTTCATCTGTGTATTCATCAATTAAAGCCTCATATAATCTCAATTTTCCTGAAAATACTGTACATAGTGACAACTTTGTAATAAAATTCATAACCGATGCTGAGTACAACAACGGAGTAAAAAAGATAAAACCTAAGAAAGCAGCTGGGACTGATGGGATTCCGCCGTATATTCTTAAAGCATGTGGTGAATGGTTAGAAAAACCATTGCTTCATATATTTAATTTAATAGTTTCCTCTAATAGCTATCCTGTAATATGGAAAACTGGTATTGTAACTCCTATATTCAAAGCAGGTAATAAAATGAATGTAGAAAATTATAGACCGATATCGATAATGTGTGCACCAGCTAAACTATTCGAACAAATTATTTATTCTAGTCTATATCATTATGTCGAAAAGTTTTTAGTATCGCAGCAACATGGTTTTGTAGCCAGTAAATCTATTAGTTCAAACTTATTTATTTACATGAATCGAGCATATGAAACTTTAGAATCAAAGTCCCAATTAGATACTGTATATACAGACTTTCGTAAAGCATTTGATACGGTTGACCATGACGTGTTATTATCAAAATTAAATAAGTTTGGTTTATCAAAGAATTTTATCGAATTAATAAAAAATTATTTGCAAAACAGATCTTTTATAGTTAAACACAATGGAAATACCTCAGGTAAATTTGAAGCTAATTCGGGAGTGCCACAAGGTTCTAATCTGGGGCCTCTTTTATTTGTACTTTTTATTAATGACTTACCATCAGTTTTGAAACATTCAGAATGTCTTCTATTTGCTGACGATTTAAAACTCTACAAACGCATACAAACTGTTAGAGACTCTGTATTATTACAAAAAGATCTAAATAATTTACTTGAATGGAGCTATTGCAACAAGTTATACTTTAATGTGAAAAAATGCTGTATATTTACCGTAACACGTTTAAAAGATCCTATTATATTTGAATATAAAATTAATGAAGAAACTTTACTGCGTTGTACAGAGGTAAAAGATTTAGGCATCACCTATAATAATTTATTATCTTTCGCTGGCCACATAAATAATATCACGAAGTCTGCAAACCGATTACTAGGGTTTATAATTAGACAAACCTTTAATTTTAGAAATATAGCAACTCTTAAAATTTTATACTATACTTTAGTAAGGGCAAAATTAGAATTTGGAGCTCATATTTGGTTTGGTGAGTATCAAACTGCATTAGATACACTGGAAAAAATTCAAAATAAATTTTTAAGATATATTTATTTTAAAAAATATCACATACGACCAGATTATACTGAAGTTAGAACCACTCGCCTTAGAAATGAGTTTAAAATATTATGATTAGAAGACAGACGGAAACTTACAGCTTTAATATTTTTACATAAAATAATTAACAATAAAATTAATTCACCTGAAATTCTAGCTTTGATCAGGTTCAATGTACCATCAAGATTAACTCGCAATATGGTAATGTTTAATATTCCACTATTATCTACTACCACCAGGGCTCCTCTGGTGACCATGTTTCGACTAGCTGATAACATCAATACTCTAACTGATTTAGATTGGGCAGTCTCACAAAATGTATTTCGGGGAATAGTGTTACGACCAATTATTAATTTATCGGCATAGGATTAGTAAGTGTAGTCTTATGGATAGTATATAAGAATGATTTGTATTATCTGATATGTTAGATTTACTACTTATTTTGTTTTTTTTGTTATTTTTATTTTTTATGTTATTGTATATTTATTTTAGAAAAATTATTGTATTTTATCCTTGTAATTAGACCTTACAGGTCTGTTAGGATAATAAATAAATAAATAAATAAATAAAAAATAAATAAATAAAAATATTTTTAGTTCTTTATATCCAAACATTTCCTTAATTTTGTAAAATAGGTATGATATTTTTCGTAATAGAGCTCCGTCTTTGCCATAGGATAGGTAGCAAAATTAATATTAAACAACCAAAAATTTATTTTCAGAGCGAAAATGTGTTAAGTCCATTTTTTTCCAAAAACAGTAATTTTCAGTAAAAAAATGTTCATTTTAGTGGTAAAAAGAACAATAATCATTATTCACATTTATACGAATTTGCTAAATAAAATTTTTCTACAACCGTATTAAAAATGCAATTTTTAGCACTCCATAGGAGCGTTAAAAATGCTACTTTAAGAGGAAACAGTAGCGATCAACAGGTAGCAAAAACGTGTTTCAAGATTGCGGCTGTAATTTTGAATATTTTTTCGAGATATTTGGCACACGTATTCGTAATATAATAAAGAATGGCGGTACAGAGCCCAATTTGAAAAATATATTAATATGTGGAAATTACTCTGTAATTAAGTACAATATTAAAAAACGAGCCTGTACCGCCATTAAGAAGAACAAAAAAATACACTTTCTTCAAATAAACTTTTTTATCCGATGCCTAGATTTTGTGTCATTTTGGAACTACTAAAATTTTTTATTTCATTAGTAGTTCCAAAATGACACAAAATCTAGGCATCGGTTAAAAAAGTTTATTTGAAGAAAGTGTATTTTTTTGTTCTTCTTTACATAAAAATATTTTTACATAAAAAAAACAGTAAAAACACAAATTCTGATAAACCGATTTTTCCGGTTCAAGACCTCGATATTACTCATCAAAAAAAGAACCTATATACCTACCAAATTTGGTTGAAATCTGATGTCTTGTTCAAAAGTTATCGTGCTATTAGTCACATATGTATAGTCGCCATTTTGAATGCCCGCCATTTTTGTAAAAGAAACAAAAACTGAGATGGCCTTGTATCTAAATTTGAACCTTTATATGTGTAGTATATGTGGTCGAAATTATATGCTTCTACCATTAAATGCACAATAATTCTTATAATATTTGCACGAATCTGCCGCATATAGGTACATGTAAAGATACGTTTTGCATTTATTAAATGGTAATTAACATAACTAAAAAGTTAAAAATATTTCCTAAAATATATTTTTACGCTATTTTCAATGGCGGTATTCACTTTTTGAAAAATTAAAACATACAGTTTAAAAGAATTGAAAAAAAAACAACATATTTTTACATAAAAACCAGGAAAAATACAACTTTTGGTAAACCGATTCTTCCGGTCCAAGACCTCGATCTTATACATCAAAAAAAAAGAACCTATATACCACATTTGGTTGAAATCTGAAGTCTCGTTCAAAAGTTATCGTGCTATTAGTCACATATGTATAGTCGCCATTTTGAATCCCCGCCATTTTTGTAAAAGGCAAAATCTGAGATGGCCTTATATCTAAATTTGAACCTTTATATGTGTAGTATATGTAGTCCAAATTATATATTTCTATCATCAAATGCACAATTTTGTAAAAGGCAAAATCTGAGATGGCCTTATATCTAAATTTGAACCTTTATATGTGTAGTATATGTGGTCCAAATTATATATTTCTATCATCAAATGCACAATTGTTTCACATATCGGCTGCACTAAATAGGTGATACTTTTATTACCAAAAAATTTAGAATATTTATTTATATTTTTCTAATATTTAATCAATTGCTGATTTGATATATGCTCGTGTTCGTTGTAGCTTGTGGTTACGCTGATGGCGCATTAACAGCTAAACAAGCAGTCCTCACAGCTTATGGAATGGGTAGAGGGCTTTTGGATTCCAATACTCCATTGGGGGCAATGGCAGCAGTGTCTCTCCCAGCAGATGTCATTGAAAGAAAGTGCCCTCCAAATGTTTATCCAGTGTGTTTCAATACCACTGATAAAACCACAATAGCAGGAGAACCAGAAAATATTGAGAAATGCGTTAGAGAGTTGCAGCAAGAAAATATTTTTGCCAAGGTTTGTAGCAAATATTTTAATAATTTTATGACTTATTTAAATTTTGTAAAACATGGTGTTTATTTGAGGGTTTCAATTAAACGTTTTAGAAAAACTTTATATAGAGAAGAGTTTGAACTTTCGTACCGTTAACATCGTATCGAAGACGAGCTAGGTAGTTATCAAAACGCAATTAGCAGAAAATTTATCGTTTCAACAAGTAAATATAAATAATAAAAGTTTATTTATATATGTTAAGTTTTTGTGAAAGTGGTACATACAAAAAAGCAGTAATGTATAAGTGATATACGGCATATTAAGTACTTTTCACGTAAATTTTTGAAATAATATATATTTTATTGTATTATAATATACAATTGTATATACCAGTATTTTTTAAACACATTTTCAATTTTATTGCGATTTATACTGACAAAACTGGAGTCGTTTCCCAATAGGGGGACAGGGCCGCACTCACTCTTGCGGGTGATACCTGTTCTTCTAAAATGATCTCCACCGAAGCAAGCATGGATCAAAAATCTCAACAAAACCAAATTTTACCGAAAAGCTACTCAGCAGTGATAAATCAATTTAAATTTCCTTTAAAAGACCAAGCACTAGTCTTTAGTGCAATCGAAAATACTCCACTTCATGACTACTTAATCCCTCTTGGTAATATTCTTCAACCCAAAAATATCGTTTTCGCCTCCCGCCTTTCCAACAACCGAGTTTGTATGTACCTTGCGAACAAAAATATCCTAGATGAGATTTTAGATAACTATGGCCAAATCACTATCCGAGGAGAACTTTTAAAGGCTATACGACTTATAACACCTGCTGAAAGAATTGTTATGTCAAATGTATGCCCGTCCATTCCAAACCATGTTCTTGGAAAAGAACCCCAAAAAATAAGTCTACATCTTGTATCTCCCATAACATTTCTAAAAATCGGCGCAAATCTTCCCGAGTACAGCCATATCCTAAGTTTTCGACGGCAGGTATATATTAGCCCTCATAAGTTAACCATCCCGTGCGCCATAACATTAGCATTCGAAAACACAAACTACACAATATTCTTTTCTCAATATGGAAACGTCTGCTTCAAATGCAAAGAACCAGTATACGTGGCAGCAACCTGCACCGAATCTACAAATATATCTGCGACACAACAAACTCCACTAAGTTCTACAACTTCAAATACTACAACTGTAGCCTATTCGGCTGCAGAAACAGCAACAGCATCGATTCCTACGCAAACCCTTACCACTACGGCTAACCAACCTGAAACGTCCCAATCTAATAAAGCTCCTACCACATCATCACACCAAAGCACCTTTTCACAACATACTGAGTCAAATTTACCAAATGTAAATACAGAAGTAACTGAAAACAAAGAAACTCATTTAAAACGCTCTATAAGTGAAGTCGCCTCTCCAGAAACCGACATTGCACTTCAAGAAAATCCATTTGTAGTACCAAAACCTACAGCAACTCAAAGGAAGCCAAAGACATCTAAACTTGAAGAAACAACGCATTCGAATGTACCCATTTCATCCATTATAAATCCTGCCAAAACCTTCATCGAAAATCACGAACCACCTTTTCCGCTGAACAAGAATCAATTAGTCCTCCTCTTAGACAGCATAGCTGGCTTATCAAACCTCATAATCACAATCAATGACTTCGCTTCTGATTTGAGAGGTCTCAGTGACATGTTAAAGGAAATCCGTCCCTACTTAAAAGAAAGATCAATAGAAACAAGGCTGACCAACTTGAATAAAAAAATACTTGCTCATCTTGGAGAGGTGGGCTCCGGAATAGAAAGTGATGCATCACAGTCATCATAGATTAGCAGCTTGTTTCTATCTATTGCTATATTCTCCTTTTTTTAGATTCAACGAACTATTTGCTCTGTATCGCGCCTAAAACCTGCAAACCTCTCAAATATCCCTGTTTCTCACCGACTCGCCCAAGTCTCTTCTTCCAATGCAGCATCTGTATCTTAAAAATCCTTTCGAGAAAGTAATAAAAACTGAACTATAAATTGCCCAAGAAAACAGCACGACTCAAAAATTTACATGGATCCCATCACATATAGGATGGGATAAAGAGGCAGACAGAAGTTCTCGTAATGCAGCAACAAGTGCGGAATCTGAAATAGTGCGCGAGTGTGTATGTAATTATCTCAAAATATTTTTTTTTTCAAAAAGTGATTGGTCAGTGGCAACGCGAATGGTGTCTGTCGAAATCTAAACTAAGATCGGTAAAACCAGATACACGACAGTGGAAAACAAGTGCTAGTTCACGGTTTATTCAAACGGTTCAAACGCGCCTACTTATAAGACACACCAAGGTGACACACTCATATTTATTACTTTCGGCTAGTGAACGTCCCAGGTACTACTGTCACCCATATGTTAATCGAGTGTCCAAAATATCAAAGTGAACGTTCAATAAAGAATTACCAAGCACTCTATCAACTTTATCAGGAGAAAACTGTCCACTAAAGACTTACTATCTAATCTAAATCAATATTTTTGTACCAAATCTAGTTGATATTTGTTAAAAATCATTGTTAACCTTTGTTTATCAAGTAATGCCGCTAATAACCTGTTGGTGGATGCGGTAACTTTTCTTTAATAACAAAGAAACTTTATATAAATAACATATAGGAAAACTAAGAATGTGGGGTTTAGATATGCCCAATTAATCTCAAATATCTAGAGCCCCCTACCCCTACCACTTCCGGTTATACCGAAGATTAATAAAATCTTCCTTATTTTAAACATAACAGCCTGTATATTATTATGAATTTCAATATATTTGCTCTTGAGATAGAACTACTCGTTAAGATTCTTCTTCTTGTTCTTCTTGTAGTGCCTATCCGTTTCGAATGTTTGCACGCTGCTGCTCTGAAAAGATTTTTGGTTGTTGTGTTGAACCACATACGTAGATTTTTCAGTGAGTTTCTGGTCTCTGTTTTCCTTCTACTTTTACCTGTAAGATTAGTTGCAGCTGTCCATATCTCTCGCTGTTCCTCATTCATGATGTGACCGAGTTACTCGATTTTGGCTGTTTTTATTGCGGTTAACAGCTCTTTTTTTGTATTCTTAATAAAACATCCTAGTCAAGAGAAATAAGGATTTTCTCAGGACACTTAAAGGTTCAGGTAGCTGACCACTTTTTTAGTTATTGTAGACCTAAAGGAAGAAAACCTACCTATTTCCTGCCTAGACTTCGCGTCCGTTTTTTAATTATTAACAATTTATTGCAAAAATCGCGATTTTTTCAGTTTTTGCACCCCATTCAAAAGCTAAATAGTTGACATAAAATAACAAAATTTAATTTTTTAGAACATTGGAAAACCTTCAAAATGCCGAATTTTGAAATTAAAAAGTTAATTTGTTGCTACGCAAACTGCAAAATAAGTGAAAATCGTTATTTGTTAATAACTTTTACTAAAACTACCTTAGAACTTTAGTGTTTCAGCCAAATTTGGGTATTGGGATACTTAACAAAGCCTCAAAATTTGAGACCGATGCATTAATTAGTTTAAGAGTTATTCTATTTGTTTATCCCAGAGACCTTCATTTTGCAATAACATAAGACAGAAAATAATGAAGATAGGGCAACTCTAAATATGCCAAATTAAAGTAGAAGAGTGATAGTATCCATATGTCTACAGTTCGTGGGGTTCAATCTCTAATGAACCCAGTGATAGTATAAGAATGTATTAAAAAAAGATAAAAAAATTAAGTAATATTTATAGTCAAAAATCCTAATGCCAAATTTTTGAAATTTTGTTGTTTATAAACATTTAGAATAACTTTAAAAATGTTGTCCGTAGAAACAATATTTTTACATATTCGAAAAGCTAGTATTTTAACACGAATTTTCAAATAGAGAAATTTAGCCTGGGTTAATTTGGGAAAAAGTTAGCCATGTGTTTTTTTTTTAATTCACAGCTAATTTGTTTATTAATAATTAAGGAATCTCATTAATGCCATTTTAAAGACTGGGATTTTTTTCTTATTTGTACAAACATTGTACCTTCACAGCACCCTCTACGATTTTTCAAATGTAGTTCAAACGATTACTAGAGGGAACCTACAAATCCAACGAGTTAAAATACCGAAAAATCAATTTCAAATTAATACAATTTTCTGTATCTCCAGATAAACTCAATGGATTTTGATCTTTCTTTTTTTAATTTGTATGTAATTTCTACGTACATTACAAATATGCAATTTGTTTATAAATTTATTAATTAATAAACAGTCTAATTTGTTTAAACAATTCTTGATATATTTAAAAAATAATATTTTTTTAATCATAGTATCATTAATGATCATAGAAAAAGTTAAAGTACACTTTAATGAATAAATTATTTTTATTAGATAATTATTTATTGAAGTTAATTTATTCATTAAAGTATGCCTTAACTTTTCCTATGATTATTAATGATAGTATGATTAAAATAATGGATTTTTGGGAAAATATTATTTTTTCTGACTGTTTATTAATTAATAAATGTCTAGCCAAATTGTATATTGGTAATATACAGAAAAATTACATACAAATTAAAAAAATAACGATCAAAATATATTCAGTAGATCCCGAGATATAGGAAATGATACTAGTTTTAAGTTGCCTTTTATAGTTTTTGAACTCATGCATTTGTCGGCTCCCAGCTCCCCCTTCACTTACCACGACTAGTCAACAATTGAAGTACATTTTTAAAAATTCATGTAAAATACCAGCTTTTCTAATATTATGTAAAAGGATTTTTTCTACTGGCAATATTTTTAAAGTTATTCTAAATGTTTATAAACTACACAATTTCAAAAATTTGGCATTTGGATTTTTGACTATATTAGATAATTTTTTTATCTTTTTTTTATTACATCAGTTTTCTACTTTCATTTGGTATACGCAGAATTGCCCTATCTTCATTATTTTTTGTTTTATGTTATTGCAAAATAAATGTCTCTGGGATAAACAAATATAATAAATCTCAAACTAATTTATGGATCGGTCTCAAATTTTCAGGGTTTGTTAAGAACCCCAATGCCCAACTTTGGGTGAAACACTAAAGTTCTAAGGATGTTTTAGTAAAAGTTATTAACAAATAACGATTTTCACTTATTTTGCAGTTTGTGTAGCAACAAATTAACTTTTTAACTTTTAAAAATCGGCATTTTGAAGGGTTTTCAATGTTCTAAAAAATTAAATTTTGTAATTTTATGTCAACTATTTAGCTTTTGAATGGAGTGAAAAAATCGAAAAAATCGCGGTTTTTGCACTAAATTGTTAGTAATTAAAAAACGGAAGCGAACTCTAGGCAGGAAACAGGTAGGTTTTCTTCCTATAGGTCTACAATAACTAAAAAAGTAGTCAGCTACCTGGATCTTTGAGTGTCCCGAACATGGTCTATTTCTAGCTTATTTCCCTGGAGTATCCTGATTAGTTACGTGGTTGGTATAAAATATTTTCAGGATTCGACGATAAAGCTACATTTCGAAAATCTCAATTTTCTTGCAGGTGGCGTCTGTTATAGTTCACAACTGAACTCCGTACAACAGTACGTAGTACTGTTCAGTAGAAAGATTAGCCCAAGTAATAAAGCTTTTCACCTCGCAATTTTTACAGAATGTATCGATTTGCTTGAAAATTTGAGAATAAGTAGTGGATAGTCCTAGGATTAAAATCTATATGATGCCGAAAGGCGCTTTTACCATGGGAGGTAGTTGACGCCCCATCTCGGCGGTGGAAATTTTTTATTATATTTTGACCATAACCATTGATAACAACGTTCATTTTAAGCAAAAAATGCTCTATACATTTTTTTGATAAAATTAATAGTTTTCGATTTATTCACTATCGAAAGTGTTATCGAAAAAATCAATATTTTTCGATATACTCATTTACGATTCACTTAATTTTTGCCGTAGAAAAATTTTTTTCAAACAAAATTCTTGGGAATTAAATTACCTACAATTTCATATTTAAACATTTTTTTGTATATCTGATGCTAATCTTTCTATTCTGAAGAGAATGGCATTTTTTATTAAACTACAAAAATTCCTTATTCGCTTTTAATTCCAGTTTTTTTAAAACTAATCATTATAAGCCAGTCAAACTTCTAGAACCTATTAATAATACATAAATAAAGAAGACCAAATAAGGTAAATGACTAATTTTAATTATGATGGTGATTAGGTGGTTGCTTTCGATCACTTTTTCGCTGAAAAAAATAGGGCATGCTTTTCACTGACATTCTTTTCATAATAAGTCACTTAATTTTTAAGCTAGACACTTTTTTTTATTCCTTGAGATAGATATTTTTATATACTTTAAATTAGTTTGAACAGGTTATCCTCGAAAAATGCATAGTTTTCCTGTCTTCTGACTTTGAAACTACAATATTTAGCATTTGACGAAGAAGAGCTATTCGTCTTAAAGGAAATTAAAAAAAAAGCTTTGTTTATTTTTTCAAAAGGTACATTTTTGGTAAGTAAAGTTGTTTTGATAAAACGAAAACTTTTCGTTATTAGCAGAAAACTTATTAAAAACATTGATTTTTTCGATATAAAACAAACACTTTCGCTAGCGAATAAATCGAAAACTATTAATTTTATCAATAAAATGTATAGAACGTTTTTTGCTTATGTTATTAGAATGAATGTTTTTCTAGAAGGTTTTTGCTTTAAAATGCTTTAGAATGCTTTTTTTGAGCATTACGCAAGAAAACAGATATATCTATAACACTGATTCACCCCAACGTATACGAGTAGACGGCGAATATGTAATCGTGGAAGAAGAACAAATACAACCAGCACTTAAATCCGTGCAGAACAACAAAGCATCCGGGCCGGAGAACATACCAGCAGAACTTCTAAAACACGGAACATCAAAACTAATAAGGTATCTTAAAGTGCTATTCACAAGATACTTGAATGGGGAAGAAATCCCGAATAGTTGGAAAGAAGCATGGATTACTCCAATTCACAAAAAAGATCCAAAAGATATCTGCGGAAACTACAGGTGTATCTCGGTCACTAGTATCTTTAGCAGGCTGTTTGGTAAAATCTTAAAAAACATGATTGAGCAAGAGTACGAACCTCATGAAATTGAAAAGCAAGCAGGTTTTAGAGCTGGAAGATCTTGCGTAGACCACATATTTACCCTAACACAACTTAATGAAAAGAAAGTTGCAAGAAGCCAGGAAATACATATTTTATTTGTGGATCTCACAAAAGCATATAACACGATTCCTGTGAGAAAGCTGTGGCAGTCTCTTGAACGATCTTCCTTAAATAACACGATCATCGCCGCGGTCAAACAACTATACAATAAAGCCACATCAAAAATCAAACTAAAAATAACCATTTTATCAGAAGAATTTCCAGTAACAAAAGGATTACGACAAGGATGCTGCCTCTCCCAAGTACTATTTAAGATCTATTTAAATGAAGTATTAAAACACTGGAGAAGATCTTGTTCAGGGATGGGAATTCAACTTGACGATGATACAACATTGTATACTCTACATTTCGCGGACGACCAAGTCGTAGTAGCAGCGGATAAGGAAGATTTAGAATTCATGACAAGACGGGTATTTCAAACATATGAAGAGTGGGGTCTTTCTGTAAATAGAAACAAAACGCAATACTTATGCATCGGGACTGAAGTAGAAGATCTAATAATTAATAATCTAAAGAAACAATCAAGAACTGTGAGGAATATGTATATTTGGGAACAACAATCAACAAGAGTGGGCGCACCGAAAAAGAGATAGAGCAAAGGATCGTGAAAGGAAAAAGGGTGATTAGTCACTTTCTGACTTTCTGATAATAACTTTTAACCGAGTTATTAAGCCTTGAAAATCGCCATTTTTCGTTTTTTTTTTTTAATTTTAAATTGCTTATAACTCGAAAACGATCAAAAGAGAAAAATTATAAGAGATATTTTTTGTCCAGAATGGTCCAAAAGCCCTAAAAAATTGGTCCGGGCCGAAAATATTGATTTTTCCAATTTGAATCAATAAAAATTGTTCAAAAAAATTTGGACCACTTTTCGCGTGGGCGACTTCTTGAACCTTATTCTGGAATGTCTCACGAATTAGTGGAGTCACTGAAGGTGGATATGAGCTATTACCTCCGATTTCGTTGAACCTCCATAGATTTTCATGAAAATTGGTGAGTGGTTAGAGGATATCTCAAGGAACAAAGGTGATATGGTGCCAACTTGCACTTTTACTCTGGGGGTGGATGCCACCCCTTCTCGGGGGTAAAAATTATTTTATTAAAAATAACCCCATAATTCGATAGAGGGACAAATTTCAAGCAAAATTTGTTATATAAAGTTATTAAAATAAATCAAAACTTTTTGAGGTATTAAAGATCAAATATTTTAATTTTTCTTGAGAAAAATGAATGTTTTTAACCAATTTTTCATCAAAAACTAAAAAAGTGTAAGTTTTTACAAAAAAGTTATTATTATCAAAATTGAAGCTAATAAAAAATGAAATAAACCCCTTACTAGAAAAACCTTTTAGTTTTAACTAAAAGTGAGTTATAGGTAATTGAATGTATATTTTTCTCGGCGAGTAAAAAACTCTCAAGTATTCAAGCTGAAATAACGGGAAATTGATGCGTTTTATAACATAAACTTATTAAACATTTTTCAAAGTACTTAAAAATACCTATCAAATGAGCCCCCGAACATGTTGACAGCGTTAAAATTTATGCTCCAAATTTTTTTCAAAATTAATCTTTTAAAAATTTTTCCAAAAAATGTTATTTTTTTGTTTTAATAACTCCGTTCGTGTTTACGATATCAGGTTCATCTAAAAACTTTTTGAAAGATAATTCCAAGTGCTATTTAAACACGTTGAACCTTATCTTTTAAACCCCTTACTTTTTTAAAAATAAAAGGTTAAATGACCCCGGTAGCATGGTTACCACAGCAAAATTTAAAATTTAAACGTTTCTATCTCGGTTATTTTTTACTCTATAGAAACAGTAAAACAGGTAGAATATTTGGCACAGAAAAAACTAAAATTTGGTTATATACAATTTTTTACGTATATTGAGTATTTTTGGAGGTGCTATCAAAAGAATATGAGAATTACAATAATTTTAAAAAGCATGATTTTTTTAAATTATATATTTTTTTCAAAAATATGCATTCTAAACTGGTCAAAATTATCGAAAACATTACTTATGCTAATATAAAGAAGTTCTTGTAAGGCATACTATAAATTTAAATTTTTGTGGAAATGGCGCATGTTTATTTTTTCACTTTTTCCTAAAAAATTCGAAACGGTTCTTTTATTTTCATTATAACTTGCTTAATTTTGACGCTATTACCTTGTTCTGAAGCTCATTTGATAGGTATTGCGAAGTACTTTGATAAATGTTTAGCAGGAATATTTTATACATTGCATCGTTTTCCCGTTATTTAAGGTTGAATACTTAGATTTGAGTACTCGTCGAAAAAAATACACATTCAATTGCCAATAACACACTTTGAACTAACATTAGTTTAGTTCTTTGTGTGAGGAATGTATTAAATGTTTTATTATATTCAATTTCAGTAATAATAACTTTTTGTAAAAGCTTATAGTTTTTGATTTATACGTGAAAAACCGATTTAAAACGCATTTTTTTACGAAAAAAATAAAATTTTTGGTCTTTAATAACTCAAAAAGTGTTGATTTATTTTAATAACTTTATATCACAAATTTTGCTTATAATTTGTTTCTCAATCGACTTATGGTATTATTTTTAATAAAATAATTTTCACCCCCGAGAAGGGGTGGCATCCAACCCCCAGGGTAAAAGCGCAAGTTGGCATCATGTCACCTTTGTTCCTTGAGGTATCCTCTAATTACTCACCAATTTTCATAAAAATCGATGGAGGTTCAACGAAATCGGAGGTGAAAACCTTCAGTGACTGCACTAAATGTGATTATACAAAAAAATGTCATGGGAATATTTTTTCCAATGAACCCGCCGTTTTCGCCTTGTCTAAATGTACCTGTAATCTCATGGAGGCGCCGTTCCCTGATTCTGTTGTGTAGTGCTTCCGACAGATCGTCATTAAGGCTAGAGTCCTGGCTATTTAGTTTGTCCAAGACAAATTTCATGGTTGTGTCGGCCGTTATCAAAGTGGACTCTATTCTGCAAAGAGCTTCTACAGCCGGTTAAAAGTGGTGATTAACTCATTGATTATTGACCACTCGCCAGCAGAGAATTTTATCGCAGGATCAATGTATATCAACGGTTTATCGATGCAAACTTTTAAGCTATAGAAACTTAGAAGCATATTGAGATACTGCCACCGCGATAGAATAGCAAGTTTCCGACTCACGGCTTTGAATAAAGAGGCTAATGAAGACATTAAGTAACTTATTTCGAATTTGACATGTTTGCGGATCCGCGCTGCTGGATACAGCACGGTTTGCTGGATCCAGCATGTAAAAAAGCGCTGGATCCAGCTGGATTGCTGGATGCTGGATCCAGCAATTGCAATTTCTACTGCGAATGTTACTGTTTGTTGCCATCTCACACTCACACCTAACCACTGACTCCTGTTTTCTATCCTTTTCCTTCTTGTACTGCCTATCCTTTTCGGATGTTAGTGACCATCACGGCAATCTATATTTTGCACACTGCTGCTCTGAAAAGATTTGTGGTTGTTGTGTTGAACCACGTACGTAGATTTTTCAGCCAGGAGAGCCTTCTCCTTCATGGTGATGCCCTGTTTTTACCAAACATGTATTTCAACTAATTGTCTGCCTGTGTAATAGAAAATGTCTTTTTTATCGTCCCTTTCTCTTCGGTTGGTGCGAAAATACTTATAATACTTCTTCTTCTCCAGGTGCCATCTCCGCTACGGAGGTTGGCAATCATAATAGCTATTTTAATTTTTGAGGCATTCTCGTAGGTTCCTCAGCCATAAAATTCGTTTTCTTCAGATGCTTCTTCTGCCATCTATCTTTCCTTGCATTATGAGTCGCAGGATGCCATACTTCTCGCCCCGCATCACATGTCCGAGATACTGTAGTTTTCTTTCTTTAATTGTGAGTTCAACTTCCTTGTCTTTACCTATTCTTCTCAGTACTTGGTTGTTCGTAACTCTATCTACCAAGGAAACCCTCATAATTCTTCTATAGGTCCACATTTCAAAGGCGTTAAGTCGTCTCATTGTCTCTACATTTAACGTCCATGATTCCACTCCATAGTATAGTACACTGTATACGTAACATTTTGTTAGGCGTACTTTAAGAGCTAATGTTAAATCTTTGCTACATAGGCCATTTTTCATTTTCATAAAATGAAAACGTGTTTTTTCGATTCTGACTTTTATTTCTGCAGTCTAGTCATTATTTTCTGTTATAAGTGTTCCTAGGTAAGTGTACTTTTTTACTCATTCGATCTGCTGGCCCTCTACTATTAAGATTTCGTTATTATTATGGTTGTTTTTACTAATTTTCATAAACTTCGTCTTTTTGATATTGAGAGAGAGTCCGTACTCCCTACTCCCTACTACACCTTACTATTTTACTCATGAGCCTTTGCAGGTCTTGTAAACTATCTGCTATTATTACTGTATCATCTGCATATCTGATGTTGTTAACTAAGACTCCATTTACTCTTATGCCGACTGTTTCATCTTCCAGAGTTTCTCGCATTACCTCTTCAGAATAAACGTTAAATAAAAGAGGTGGTAGTATGCTGCCTTGCCTGACTCCTCTCTTTATTTTCATTTCTTCAGATGTTTCTTTTTCAGTTCTTACTATTGCTTGGTGATTGTAATAGAGGTGTGTTATTAGTCTTAAATCTCTTTCATCTAGGTTTTTAGTTTTCAGAATTTCCATGAGTCGATCATGTTTTACTTTATCAAACACTTTATTGTAGTCTATAAAACAGACGTAAAGAGGACGGTTAACATCCAAACTTCTCTGTGTCAGCACGTTGAAGGAGAATAATGCTTCTCTGGTACCCATACCATTGCGGAACCCATATTTAGTGTCACTAATATCCAGCTCCAGTTTAGAGTGTATTCTGGCAATTTTCAGCAGAATTTTCAAGGTATGTGACATTAAGCTTATTGTTCGGTAGTCACTGCATTCTTTGGCATTCACTTTCTTTGGCAAATACACAAATGCTGATGTCAACATTTCTCTAGGGATGATTCCCGTAGTATAGATAGCGTTGAACAGTTCTACTATTATTTCCAGGTTTTTCTCGTTGAACAACTTAATCAGCTCGCTAGGTAATTCATCTGGACCAGCAGATTTATTGGTTTTCATAGAGTCTATTGCCTGACTAACCTCTGATTTGGTTATCTCTGGGCCCACATCTCCGGTTTGGCTATCTACGGATGTACTAGCTTCTCTTTGGTCATGAAATAGATCCTCGACTTATAATACCAACATCAGCAAACTTTCTTTGAAGTCTTATTCGACATATTCTATCATCAATAGCCTTGAAGGCAATTAACGCTGTGTTTAATTCAGCTGCTCACAATAAATCCGGTACCAAATTAGTGACGGATAGAGTGCTGTAGTAGCTATTGTAGTCCTTTTTTTGTAGACCAAATAAAATACCACTTTTGTTCTTTCGAGCAGGGAAGTCATGCTCTACCTGCTAAGGTCGACCTAGTGTCGTTTCACAAATTTTAATATCATTTAAAAACCGTGTAATATTGAACTTTTATATTCAACTAGTCGGCTAGTTTCAACTACAACACAGAATGTCACTGATGATGATCTGATAAGATCGAAAACGTTCTGATGAAATTTCTATAATCCATATGGGTGACTTTTTAAAGTTTTTAATAAACATTATACCATTTTACAAACGAGGTGTTTACTTCTCTTTAAGTTTTTTAGATATATGATATACAGCCATTGGCTCAGCCAACTACTGGGATTTTCCTTTAAATTGTAAATAAAATTCTGTTTCAGGTTCTTCCAACTTTTGGATATGGTTTTCATTCTAAATACCTGGACAATGCCAGGCCTTTGTTAGTGGCGAATATACAAAAAATTATACCTCATCCCAAAAAAAGGTCTCCTAAATGGCTATCAACATCTATTCTAGAAAGAGATTGGGCATCTTCTTTAGCTCAAACATGCTCAGCTGAGTACTATGTTAACGCTGTGTGTAGAGAAGTTTATTTTTATCAAATCTTTAAAAAACTACCAGACAATATTGTCACGGTGGAGATATGTCCAACTGGAACCTTACAGTTTATAATTAAATCGAATTTGGGCCCTAAGGTTCCTCACATCTCACTAATGAAAAAAGGAAGTATTGACAGCTTGGACAACTTTTTGTGTTCTTTGGGAAAGTAAGTAACTATTTATTTTTATTTTTTAGCTTACCTAGTAAGCATACGTAATAGCATTTAATACAGGGTTTAACAAAAATACAGGTCATAAATATATAGGTCCCATATTCTGCGATCAAAAATAGTTCGATTGAACCTAACTTACCTTAGTACAAATGTGAACATAAACAAAGTTACAGCCCTTCAAAGTTATAAAATGAAAATCGATTTTTTCCAACATATCGAGGACTATTACAGATTTTTATTGAAAATGGACATGTGGCATTCTTATGCCAGGAGCATCTTAAAAATAAATTATAGTAAAATGTGTGCACCCCATAAAATTTTTATGGGGGTTTCGTTCCCTTAAATCCCCCCCAAACTTATGTGCACGTTCCAATTAAATTATTATTGTGGTACCATTAATTAAACACAATGTTTTTAAAACTTTTTTATCTCCTAGTACTTTTTCGAAAAGCCAGCTTTTATCGAGATATTTTGAATATTTTTCAAATCCACCATATACTTTGTATATGGCTAAGTACGATTAATCGAAATACGAAAATTTACATTTTTGGGTATATTTTGAACCATCTTAAAAAAGAAGCCACATCTCGATAAAAAGTGCCTTATCGAAAAAATACTAAGAGGCAAAAAAGTTTTAAAAACAATGTTTTACTAATGGTAACACAATAATAGTTTAATTGAAACTCACATAAACATTTGGGGGGTTTAAGGGAAAACCCCCCTAAAATTTTTATGTAAACATATTCAAAAAGAAGCAGCATCTCGATAAAAAATGGCTTATCGAAAAATATTAAGAGGCAAAAAAGTTTTAAAAAAATTGTGTTTAACTAACGGCACCGCAATAATAATTTAATTTTAACGTACACAAAAGTTTGGGAGGGTTTAAAGGAACAAAGCCCTCATAAAATTTTTATGGGGTGCACAAATTTCACTATAATTTTTTTAAGATATTCCTGCCATAAGAATGCCACATGTCCATTTTCAATAAAAAAATCTGGAATAGTTTTCGATATACATATTGAAAAAAATCGATTTTCATTTTATAACTTCATTTTTGTAACTTTTTTTATGTGCACATTTGTACTAAGGTAAGTTAGGTTCAATCGAACTAGTTTTTGCCCCAGACCCAGAATATGTGATTTAATTTATGACCTGCATTTTTGTGACACCCTGTATATGTAATAATAGTAGGTCAACCTAATAGATTTTGTTCGATTCTAATTGAGACAGTCATCAGGTGTCACCATCATTTCTGTCAGGATCGCAACGTCAGGCGTAACTACGGTAAATCCAAAATGCATAAACACCAAGTTGGATACGATCCTATTCGTAACACCCCAACTCGCATACATATTGAGAAAAATAAATATATGGAAGAATATAGGTACCTACATATATTTAGAAATTGAATTAATGATGTCATGCTATTATATGTATATATTAGCATGACATTAGTTTAATTTCTAAATAATGTATTCTTCCATACATTTATTTTTCTTAATATGTATGCGAGTTGGGGTGTTATGAATAGGATCATATCCAACTTGGTGTCTATGCATTTTGGATGTGTCGTAGTTACGCGTGACGTTGCGACCCTGACAGAAATGGTGGTGACATCTGGTTACTGCCTCAATTAGAATCAAACAAATTTACCTATTGGGCTGTCCAACTAGGTAATACTCTAAGATTCCACTGCCAAATCAATACGTTCATATTTATGTTGGTGGTTGCAAATAATTTTAATTAAATTAATAGTAAGTAATTCACTTTTTGAAAAATATTCTTAATTTTTAATAATCCTTTTTTTTCTGTTCTCTTTGACCTGTGGGTTTTTTTGCTTATGATTCTGTTTATTTGTCTTTCTCCAACAACTAATTTCGATATCTTCTTCGAATGTGATCCTTTGTTATTCCATTTTGTGTTAAGGCCTAGTAGAAAGCTTAAAATGTATAAATGATGAAACCTTAGACATTATCGTAGACTTGTTTAACACAGTGTACAAAACAGGAAACATACCAAAACAATGGTTACTCTCAACCTTTTGTGATATACCTAAAAATACAAACGCTAAAGATTGCAGTGAATACAGAACAATAATATTAATTAATAAGTCACATTCTCAAATTATTCTTGAAAATAATACATGGTCGTATAAATAAAAAACTGGAAGAAGGAATAGATGATAGTCAGTTTGGGTTCAGAAACGGACTAGGAACCAGAGAGGCGTTATTTGCTTTTAATGTGTTAGCTCAAAGATGCATGGACATGAATGTGGATGTGCATGTTTGTTACGTTGATTTTGAGAAAGCTTTTGACAAAGTAAAACATGAAAAATGAGTCCAAATTCTTAAGACAAAAAACATAGACAAAAGGGACTTACGAATAATAACAAACCTTTACTGCAATCAAAGAGCACAAATTGTAATAGATAACGAACCCAGTCCAGAAATTGAAATCAGGAGAGGAGTTAGGCATGGATTTATTAATATTTTGTATTTTGAAAACGACGTCTGATGTGGACGTCGAAACGTTAATAAAATCATTTTTTAGTTAAATTCTAGCTTATTTTCCATTTAGAATAGTTATTTACAAAAATGCCACAAAGAAATAGCTTCAGAACAACAATAAGTAGGTAGTAAGTTTACCGCTTAAATTGGACAATGTCCACGTCAATTTAAAGAATATAAAAATATTTGGTCGAAATAAAACAATACATATTTAAATGCAAAGATATTTTGACTATCATTTGATTAATGAATAGTGAATGGCACAACCTTGCACATGAGCTACCTCACGACCCATATTCTCAATTAAAAAAATCGTCGATTACGTCATCACGCCCAGATAGATGACGTCACTAATAAGAATAAGATATATATGTCAAAAAATTATAATTTAAAAATAAAAATCCACCTGCTTCGGGATTTATCTCCAAAATGTACCATTCTAGAGAAAATGAATGTATTTCATAATTTTGCTCTTCTTACTTACTTACTTACTCCGTGGCGTTACAACCCTTCGTGAGTTTTAGCCGACTCGACAACATGCCTCCACTGTTTTCTGTCTTAAGCAACCCCCATCCAATTATCCACGCCCATAGTGCTTAGGTCTCCTGCTATATTAGGGAGTTTTTGTGTACACAAATACGTAAACGTAACGCATCTTTTTGACATATACGCTTGCGCATTAATGGTTGAACTCCCGTATCGCGATACGTATTACCTAAGGTTACGGGCTGGTACGTTAAGTTCATACGCATCCCTATCGAGCCGAAAGTCACCGAATGCACACGATGATCTTGCCCGATTACGTACCAAATGAACATTTCATCAGCGTACTACCTGTTTATAAACATTTTAAGGTTATATTGGTTATTGGTTTAGTCTATTTGAGTAAAATTATTCTGTGTTTGTAATTGGAAATTGGAGCTTCATAATAGATTTAAAATTTTATTGTTTTTAAGTTGTCTATTAATAAAGCAACACAAACAAATCTTGTATTAATTTAAGAAATACAGTGATCACCACAATAACCATACAATTTCATCATTCATTTATCTTTTTTTACATTTGTATATTAATTGTATATTGTGTGAACATTGTTTTATTTTTTTTAAATGTCAACGGAATTTAAAAATGACTTTACGATTTGCTTTACGTTACGTTAAGGCAGTTACAAAAACTACCTATTTTAACATTCATCCTCTACGACACGTTAGTTGCTTTACGTATACGGAGATGCGTACGTTAGGTAGCAACAAAAACTCCCTAATATCTCGCCACCGGAGTCGAGGGCGTCCGCGTGGTCTCCTTCCAGTTGGAACTTCCTCCCACACCAGTCTTACTGTTCTTTGGTCAGAATGTCTTCTGAGGTGTCCTGCCCATTGGAGTCTTCTGGACTTTATTTCTTTTATGATGTTGGCGTCTGGGTAAAGTTCTTCGAGCTCTTTGTTAGTTCTTATCCTATATTGTCCTGATGCTTCATCCAGCAAAGGACCAAAGATCTTCCTTAGGATTTTTCTTTCCCAAACACATAGTCTCTCTTCGTTTGCCTTTGTTATCGTCCACGTTTCGCTTTCATACATCACAACGGGTCGTATGGTTGTTTTATAGACCTGTATCTTCGTACGTATTGTTAGTTTTTGTTTTGGAGGGCATAAAGACATCTATTGCCGGCCTGAATCCTGTTGTTTATTTCTTGTGATCCGTTATTGTCTTCAGTTATTGTTGTTCCAAGATACTTGAATTCTCTAACGCGCTCAAAGTTAAAGTCATCGATGGTGATGTTCTGACCGATTCTCTCTCTGCTTTGGTTATTGCGTCTTATATACATATATTTCGTCTTGTTTTCGTTGATTTGAAGCCCCATCTTCTCTGCTTCCTTCTCGAACCTCACGAAAGTCTCCTTCATCCTTAATCGTGTGTTTCCTATTAGATCGATATCGTCAGTAAATGCCAGTAGTAAGTTTGGTTCTTCTCGATGAAATACTGTATTAGATTTTTCGATTCTTGCACTTCTGATTATGTGCTCCAGAGCTAAGTTGAAGAGTTGTGGTGAAAGTGCATCTCCCTGTTTTAGTCCATTGATTATTTCAAATGTCTCCGAGTATTGTTGTCCAACTCTCACCTTACCGTTCCATACACATCCGTATCAACCTGACTAGTTTTTTTGGAAAGCCAAGTTCCTGCATCGCTGTCCACAGTCTAGCCCTGCATACTCTATCAAATGCTTGTTTAAAATCTATGAACATCTGATGAAGCTCACGATCAAACTCCGAGCATTTTTCCATTATCTGTTTTATTGTGAATATCTGGTCAATAGTAGAGCGGCCCGGTCTAAATCCGCATTGATAATCCCCAACGATTTCTTCTGTGTATGTTTTGGATCTTTCTAGCAGAATGTTTGCAAGGATTTTGTAGGTGGTGTTTAGGAGTGTTATTCCCCGGTAGTTAATACATTGCTATTTGTTTCCTTTTTTGTGTATCGGTACAATAACCCCTTCTTTCCATTCATCTCGCATTGTTTCTTCTCGCCAAATGTCTTGAATTAGCTTGTATATAGAACTGTACAACGCCTCTCCTCCATGTTTTAAGCACTCTGTGGGTATACCATCGCTACCTGGTGTTTTATTATTTTTAAGTTTTTTAATTGCCTTTATTACTTCTTCGTATGTCGGGTATTGGTCTGCTATTTCAGCTGTATGTACCTCTATGTTTGATGTATTTCTGCTAGATTGGTCGTTCAATAGTTGATAGTTGATTTTGCTCTTCGCTATTTATTAATAATACAGGGTGTCCAGAAACCCTCCCACAAATGAAGACCGGAGATTCCTCAGATAATTTTAAGACAATTTAACCCAATTCACCCAGTTCGAAAATGCTTCCTAAGGGAGCTAGAGCTCTTTAAAGAGGGCGTCTTCTAATTAATTTGTTTCAAATACTAATAGTACGGCAAGGGTTATGTTACCGCATAACGTTTTTGTCTATAGCTCTTAAACATTTCTGATAAATTACTTCCGCTTAGGATTATTAAATTGTGAGTCATTCTAGTACTAAAAGGTACTCTTGATGTAAGTCGCTAAGCTGCATCGTTTTCTAGAAAAATAAATTTGAAAATTTTTCGTTTTTTTTAATTTGAAAAAATTAAAAATATAATTTTCATAATAAAACGGTGTATTTTACCGACTTAAAGCAAGAACAACTTTTAGTGCTAGAAGACCTCATAATAGTCCATTCTTTCACGGTTTTTGCTCTAAATTTTAAAGAATCACTTGGATTGACATGTAATTTGGCATACGTATAGCTTACATGTCAAAGAAAAAAAGTGATATTGTGCCGATGTGTGCTTTTGCCCTGGGGGTGACTTTCACCCACTCTTGGGGGTGACTTTCACCCCCTCTTGTGGGTGAAAAAATATATGTCCAAAATAAGTCCAGAAATGGGTAAACTGACTAATTTTAAGTAACTTTTGTTCTATAGAGCTTTTTCGCCCAGTCGACACTTTTCGAGTTATTTGCGAGTGAATATGTTCATTTTTCAACAATATAACCACATTTTTAGACGGTTTTTCGCAAATAACCCAAACAGTAAGTATTTTGTCGAAAAAACGTTCTTAGCAAAAATATAGCTTATAAAAAAGTAAAAAAAATGGTGTACGCGTTAGGTCTCTGGATCTCGTACAACCAGAGTTATAGCCAATGAAAAATAGATTCGTATTCACCAAATTTCAAATAGAATATTTCAACGTGAAATATCCAAAAAATTAAGCACTTTTTGGAGAAAATCCATTATAACTTTTTTAAAGTGTTGAAAAAAGCTTTATTTCTGTTTATACAAAAAGTTTCTAGTATTAAATTTAAGCAACTTACGCTCAAAATAAAGTTGGTCCCTTTTGTTTTTGCAAAAAAAATTAAGACCACCCCCTAATTAGCAACTTAAATGAAATTAATCGTTACCGCTCCACAAATTATTTTACCTATGTTATGTTTATATGATCTGTAAGTTTCATCGATTCAAAGTGCTTATTTTTGAAAAAATTTGGTTTCAAAATAAAATTTTTAAAAATTTTAATTTTGAAAAATATGCTTTTTTTCAAAATAACTTAAAAATTATTAGAGATACCAAAAATATAGAAAAACAAAAAAAAATCAGATTTGCTTTTCTGAATATCATGTATTTTTTTGTTTTTCTGTTAGACAAAAATTGATTAAGATTTGGTGTTTCTTTTGCATACATTCGTTTTCAGTGACTCGTTCAACCCCTTTTAACTACAGCCATTTCAATAATAAGGACTTTGAACCGATGAAACTTACAGATCGTATAAACAATATATACATGAGTCAAGAAACTTGTGAAGTCGTAACGATTAAGTTCATTTAAGATACTAACTAGGGGGTGATTTTCTCGATTTTTTACCAAAACCAAAAGGGACTAACTTTATGTTGAGCGTAACTTGTTTAATTTTGATGCTAGAAACTTTTTTTTAAATGAAGCTTTTTTTAAACACTTTAAATAAGTTGTAATGGGTTTTCGCCGAAATGTGCTTCATTTTTGGTTATTTCACGTTAAAGTATTCCATTTGGAATTTGACGAATATGAACCTATTTTTCATTAGCTATAACTCTGCTTCTACTAGGTGTAGAGACGTGATATATACACCATTTTTTAAAAAATTTTACAGGCTATATTTTTGCTAAAAATGTTTTTCGACAAAATACTTACTATTTGAGTTATTTGCGAAAAACCGCCTAAAAGCGTGGTTATTTTGTTGAAAAAATGAACATGTTCACTGCCAAATAACTCGAAAAGTATTGACTTAGTGAAAAAACTCTATAGAACAAAAGTTACTTAAAATTAGCCAGTTTATCCATTTCCTGACTTTATTTGGACGAATATTTTTTCAACCCCAAAAGGGGGTGAAAACCACCCCCAGGGCAAAAGCACATATCGGCACAATATCACTTTTTTTCTTTGACTTGTTAGCTATGTGTATGCCAAATTTCATGTCAATCCAAGCGGTTCTTTAAAATTGAGAGATTTTGCAATATTTTACCGTTAAAGAACGGACTATAATTTAATAATTTAAATTTGATCTAAAATTAAAGACAAAAAAGTTGTGCGATACAATAACCGTTGACCTACCCAAAACGGACGCATATGTATAATCGGTACTAGAAATTTTTACGTTTTATATTTAATAGCTATTTATGATATAAGTGTTAAAAAAGTACAGGTTATTCACACACAATTCACATAAGTGCCTTAAAAATGTACTTTTTTAACACGCATATCATACAATATTTTTTCTACAAATATAATTACAGGAGAATATCTACAAAAACTTTTACTTGAACTTGACTGACATTCCATTTTTATATTTTTTGACATTACATCAAAATTGCCTATACGGTCAATACGAACTGCAGTGCCTTAAAATTTTTAAAGCACTAGTGCTTTAAAGTAGCATTTTTAGCGCTCGTATGGAGTGCTAAAAATTGCATTTATCTACTCTATGTCATATTATGTATAAGTTTTTAGTTTGTGAAAAACCGTCATTATAGATAGCAGTGCGTGAAGGATTTAAAGTGTGCGTGAAGTAACAATGTATTTTAAATGGGATTTACTTTTTCGCACTGTTTGTAACTTTCGCGTTGTCATGGTGACAATCCTTAACTTTCGCGTTGTCCGTTTCCGTTTTGTGGTTTGAAAGTAGTTAAAATTTTTAAATGTCAAAGTTCTAAAAATTGTAGAATAGAAATGAATTCCAGTGACGAAGAGTTACAGCTTTTTTATTTGTTTATCGTAGATAAAATATTGTATGAAACTGTGCGTGAAGTACTTTTTGCGAACTTACGCGATTTATTACTCGCTCCGTTGTCGCTCGTGCTCTAAAAATCGCGTGCGTTCGCAAAAAGCATACTTCACGAACTGTTTCATAAATAACTATTTTAACACGGTTGTAGAAAAACGTTTTTTATTCTTTTTTTTTATATAAGTAAGTACTTATATAAACAATATTTTATTTGTAAAGTAGTTAAACAAATAATATATAGTTAAACAAATAGTTGAAAATATTTTGCTTTCAATGCCAATATTTTTATAATTCTAGGATTCACAACGTTGGAGGTGCACCTCGTCTTGAGAATATTTATACTCCAGTTCACCAAAAAACTAAAGAAGCACATACATGTATAGAAATTCTTCATACAATTAATTTTTGTCAAAATGTTCAGCAAAAAGATGCAACTAATGATGGAATAATGTACTCAGCTGCTGCATACTTGGTATGTATAGCATTAAATCATTATTTGATTTTTAAGGCAGTTGAACTGACAATTGCCTAATAACTAGATAATAATATAATGCTATAAATAATAATTTATATTTAATTAATTATTTTCATCAAAAAAACTAATCAGGTAAAAAAATATACCTAGAAATAGCATAAGTGTGTACATAATAGACTGTGTGATATTGATAATATCACATACAATTTTCTTATTCTTTGCGTATCACTTTAATAATTATTCGGGGCCCTAGAGGTAGAAAATCACTTTGAAATGTATTCTTCAAAACTGGTACAGTAAAGGCGAAGAAGAAGAATAAAAAATCAAAAATACGTATGTGAGTTAAAATATGTTAAAATACTCTAATAATTTTAAATAAATCGAGGGGATGTAATTTATATAAAATTATTTATTTATAGCACGATATTATCGTTAAAACTAAACTAAGCTAATACATAATAGCACACCTTATATAATATTAATTCTAGAATCATCTGGAGTAGTCCATCTCTATTCGTTACCATGCGTATTCGTTACCAACCAATCCATGACTACCAGAACATATTTATTTCTATCATCAGTTTCTGGAAATAAACCAGCAATGTCAATTGCTACTCTTTTCATAGGAATACCCAACATTATACTGTTTTATGGGTGCCCCCTTTTTATCAACTGGACCTTTTTACCAGCTATTACCGGTTGCACACAGTTCACATTCCCGGCACCATCTTCTTACATCATTTTTACAGTTCACCCAATTCACCCAACATATAATTAAAAAAAAAATAATTTAAAAGAACCGTTTTACCATACACGCCCTTTCTCAACTGAAGCCACCCTCTGAAGACGATCTCCTCCGCAGTATAATATCCACCGTCTTACACCACCATTGATCAACGACAAAAAACACCACCAGTGCCACCACACAAAACAGTTCCACGTCCTGAAGAGGTGAGAGATGTCACCTAAAACAGGGCTCACAGAAAACACAAGTACATTCAATCCACAAAACTAAGCGACAATGATGATGTATATGTTACAGTTCAAGTTGATTATCCAGTTGGGGTTGACTGTTCCTAGTTCGAGTCGACTCAAACGGCTGGTTTTAGTAAAAATTGATTTATAAATATAAAATGAAGATTTTTATTCAACATTTACTAGTAAAGGTAGACTCCAACTAGTTAAAGTATACTCTTCCCAATGCCATTTAGTAAAAGTTGATTCACACAAACAACCGATTCTAGAAATTAAATGTTACTGTATATTATGTTCAAATCGTGATATTTATAGTCCAGATTGTATCGTCGCCCCCGTTAGGTAAATTATTCCAATTCGATTTTTTTGCACAAACTTACTCAAAAAGAGGTCCTTTTAACGAATCGACAAGGTGTCAGGTGGTACCGTAATCGAAAATTCGGACATTTTTTTACATCATTAATTTGGGTCATTCGGAGCAAAAGAAGTCTTTTGTGATTTTTCTGTAAAATTTATTGTTCTCGAGTTATACGCGATTTAAAATTTGAAAAACGCGAAAATGACCATTTTCAAGGCTTAATAACTCAGTTAAAAATTATTATTATGAAAGTCAGAAAGTCATCAAATCAAATTTTAACGACCCCCTACAAGGTACTGAAGAAATATTTGTCATTATTGTATTACTAAGCTGTTATTTTTAATTGAGGCGGCTGTCAATGTGAGTGCGACTGAGATGCACCATTGGACGGTCGGAATGGAGGATCTTACTCTCACTCACATTGATGGCCGCGTCAATACGCTTTTAGCGCTCATGGTTGATAATTAAAAATAACAGCTTAGTAATTAAATAATGCCAAAATTTCTTCAGGATCTGGTGGGGGGGCTCTAAACTTTGATTAGGTGACTTTCTGACTTTCATAATAATAGTTTTTAATCGAGTTATTAAGACTTAAAAATGGTTATTTCGCATTTCTAAAATTTTAAATCGCGTATAACTCGAACACTATCAATTTTAGAGAAAAATCACAAGAGACCTTTTTTGCTCCGAATGACCAAAATAATCTAAAAAAATTATCCGGAGTGAAATACTTAGTTATTCATAAAACAGTTAGTGAAGTATGCTTTTTGCGCACGCACGCGATGTTTAGAGCACGAGCGACCCGAATGCTATACATCGCCTAAGTGCGCAAAAAGTACTTTACGCACAGTTTCGTACAATATTTTATCTACCAAAAAACAAATAAAAAAAACTGCAACTTTTCGTCACTGGAATACATTCCTATTTTACAATTTTTTAGAACTTTGACATTTAAAAATTCAAACTTCTGTCAAACCAAAAAACTGTCAAAACTTTTTTTGTAATTTATTGCTCACATGTTATCACCATGACAAGGCGAAAGTTAAGGATATTTGATTATATAACAGTGTGCGAAAGACATATAAAAACAGTGCGAAAAAGTAAATCCCATTTAAAAAACATTATTACTTCAGGCACACTTTAAACCCTTCATGTACTGCTATATATATTTATAATTTTCACACAATAAAAAGTTATACATAATATGAGGTAGAGTAGATAAGGATTATTTTTGTAAATTTGGTTAAGAAAAATGGGTTAAACAATTTTTCGACCGTGGTACCGCCTGACACTGTGTATTTGTCATAAGGATGTATTTGTTTGAGTAAGTTTGTGCAAAAAAATCGAATCAGAATAATTTACCTAACTAGACCAATCAAGTTAGTAAAAAATAAGCCGTTTTTTGACATAATTGAAAAGACGAGGTTTGACAGTTGAAATGTGTAGTATGAGATATTACAAAAAGGCTACCATCTTGGGATTCATCAATTTTTTAGTGGAACATTTTTTAAATAAACAATCAAAACGTCAAACTTAGTTTTTTGCTCATAACTTAAAAACTTGTTTATTTAGAAATTTGACGTCCACAGGTAACTTTTTCAGAAAAAAAATATACATCGAATGAGACACACCAAATTAAAATTGGTTAATAAACAAAAAAGTTATTGCAAAACGTACGACAAAATCACTGTTTTTGAATATTGTTAATAACAATTTTATTGTTTATTAAAATATGTTTAAATATACCTAAACTTGAGAGCATTATGGTGTTTGAATGGTGTGCAAAAAATGGTCCAGATCTATTAGATAGTTTTTGCAAAATTTAATTTGTTTATAAAATTTTTTGAAAAACGAGCTAAGTTCTGAGGATGGTCCAGTTAATATGGCTGAATGTATCTCAATAATCAGGGACTCATTTCCTTCGTTAAGATGTATACTAATACCCTATGAAAAAAAAAGAGTAAAAAAAATTACATGTACGTACACAAAATTATTTGTTAATAAATAGCAGTTTTTAAGCTTATAAACAATTACAATAATTTCGTAGAAATTAGATCAAATTAAATGGCAATAAAAAATACTGAAAGCTGGTTAAAATAAACAACTTCTAAAAAAATTTTTTAGGTCCTACGACCCTTGGGGTCTGAGAGAGCCCCTTTTTTTGAAAAAATTACTGTTACGCTAATAATTAACAACACTAAGATCTAAAATTAACCAATCTTTTATAAGAAAAGTCAAAGTTTATAACAAAGTTTTTTGCAAGAAAAAATGTTAAAAATTGTTTAAACAGTATTGTTATAAAGAAAGAGTATTTTGCGTTCCGACTAAAGTAAAAAAAAATGATGGGCGCAGCCGAATGAGAATAAATTCGCGGACTAGCATTCGCTATCGCTAGACCGTTGCAGCCCATTTTTAACATTGACAGTATACCGGATTTGAAGCTTAATATTATATTTATATATTTTGGTAGAAACTTGAATTTTATGAATATTATTATGTTGCACATTTATTTAGTAAAATTATATTTTAAATAAATAAATTTAAAAAATAACAATTAAAAGGCCACAAAGTCAAAATATGCAATAGAAAAAAAGTTACGCGACCTTATAGACGAGTGGTACGTGGTACTCCCCCCAAAAAAACGCTGATTTCTCGAGATATCAACCACGGTGTGGTGAATGGCTAATTTTGGTCTAACTTTATACTTTTTATGGTGCTGAAAACGAAAATAAGTTTTATTTTGAATTTTAGATGGGGAAACATTGTCAAAATCGCAATTTTACCCTAAAAATAAAAAAAATATGAAATCACGTTTTTCTTAAAATTAAAAGTTACACCATTTTTTTTTCTATAAAACATTTTGTTCTCTGTACTCTAGATTTTAACTTAAAATTAATTAAACAGCTAAATTTCAAATTTTGTTACTCAACTTTTGCGATTAAACTTTGCAATTCAAGAATCTGCACCTTTCACTTCAAACAATTTATAACTTTCTTTATGGCAAGACAGAAATATTGAAGCAGGTCCTATTGTCTTCAGAAAGGTGAGAAATATATACTAGAAAAATATCAGAAAAAAATATTACAATGGAACAGAGTTGTAGCAAATTAAACTCAAAAAACGTGATTTTTTTTATTTTTAGGGTAAAGTTGCGATTTTGATAATGTTCCCCCACGGAAATTCAAAACAACCCTAATTTTAGTTTTGAGCACCATCAAAAATATAAAGTATGACCAAAATTAGTATCAGTATCTCGAGAAATAAGCTTTTTTGGGGTGTGCCGCTCGTCTATAAAGTCACATAACATTTTTCCTATTGCATATTTTAAATTAAATTTTTTTGGAAAACTTCTTCATAAAGTATATTTTATTTCTGTGTTAATTAAAATTATAAACTAAAAAGTTTGTCAATCAACTTTTTTAAGTAAACATGAAACTAACGAAATCTGACGACAAAATGTTTAAAAATTAACAACTTCTCTTTTAACGTGTTGAGTCATTTTGGACAAATCTCATTGTTATCTAAATGCTTCAAAGATAACACAGTAAAATTTTCAAAAGGAAATATTTACAGCGACCAAAAATACAGTGAGTTAAAATTGAAAAATCATCAAAATTGATTTTTCGCATTTTTGCATAAAATTTGATTTTTGAACATGTTCCATTAATTCTAGAAAAAAATTAACTCCATATTCGGATTCAGAGACCTCGAAAACATAAGGAATGACGAAAATTTGTCATTCACCTTAAAGTGGATTTTTGTGGTCGGGATAACTTAATTTTAATAGTTGCTGCCGCATGCCGGTCGCCAATCGCGCCCACTATTCAGTCAGTCGACTATGCCCGCTATTTTTTACTTTAGTCGGAACGCAAAATACTCTGTGTTTATAACACTCCTATCTAAACAATTTTTAACATTTTTTCTTACTAAAAACTTTGTTAAAATCTTTGACTTTTCTTATAAAAGATTGGTTAATTTCAGCTCTTAGTGTTGTTAATTAACGTAACAGTAATTTTTTCAAAAAAAGGGGCTATCTCAGACCCCAAGGGTCGTAGGACCTAAAAATTGTTTTTGAAAGTTGTGTATTTTAATCAGCTTTCCGTATTTTTTATTGCCATTTAATTTGATCTAATTTCTACGAAATTATTGTAATTGTTTATAAGCTTAAAAACTGCTATTTATTAACAAATAATTTTGTGTACGTATATGTAATTTTTTTTACTTTTTTTTTCATAAGCTGTTAGTATACATCTTAACGAAGGAAATGAGTCCCGGATTATTGAGATACATTCAGCCATATTAACTGGACCATCCTCAGAATTTAGCTCGTTTTTCAAAAAATTTTATAAACAAATTCAATTTTACGAAAACTATTTAACAGATCTGGACCATTTTTTGCACACCATTCAAACACCATAGTGCCCTCAATTTTGGGTATATTAAAACGTATTTTAACAAACAATTAAATTGTTATTAACTATATTCAAAAACAGTGATTTTGTCATCCGTTTTGCAATAACTTTTTTGTTTATTAACCTATTTTTATTTAGCGTATCTCATTCGATGTGTCTTTTTACTCTGAGAAAGTTACACCTGTGGACGTCAAATTTCTAAATAAACAAGTTTTTAAGTTATGAGTAAAAAACTAAGTTTGACGTTTTGATTGTTTATTTAAAAAATGTTCCACTAAAAAATTGATGAATCCAAAGATGGTAGTCTTTTTGTAATATCTCATACTACACATTTCAACTGTCAAACCTCGTCTTTTCCGTTATGTCTAGTAAAAACCTAACTTGATTGGCCTAAACGTGGGTGACGTTACAGCTTGGACTAATGAGTAGTTGAAACGGTCAAAACAAAGAGACGCACACTCATCAAAAATGCACGTGAGATTATACTCGTATAAACTGTCTAATCTACTTTTACTAACAAGAGTTAGGAAGAGTCAACTTCAACTAGTAAAAGTTGATTTAAATTTTTAAAATCAACTTTTACTGCTCGTTTCAGTTGGAGTTGACTCGAACTAGGAAAAGTCAACTCTAACTGAGAATCAACTTGAACTGTAACACATATAAACGAAAATACAATAATAAGTATCTACCTCTCAGGCAATGTTCTCCGTGATTTATTTATTACAACAATAATTTGTTTAGCTAAAATAATTTTTTATTCATAAAAGCATTGTTACATCGTGGCACATTCATACTTTCATTTAAACATTATTTGGAATTAAAAAATAGCATTCCAATAAATATTGAATAATATATGAGTATAGTATTTTTACTACAAAAACGTTATTACGTAGGTCAAAATTTTTGACGTAAGAGAACTGTCAAAACATTAGAATGTGACTTTTCATTATTGCTATGTTTATTATAAACACGGCAATAATGAAAAGTCACATTCTAATGTTTTGACAGTTCTCTTACGTCAAAAATTTTGACCTACGTAATAACGTTTTTGTAGTAAAAATACTATAGATTGGTATTTTGTTACATTTTATATTTTCATAACGTGTTTTGGCATAAAATATTTATCGTTTTTTTTTGTTAATAAAGAAAACCTAAACACTAATTGGCTATCATAAAATACAACTCAATACTAAACCATAGTATCGAATTATGTGGATTGGCTCATTTTGTTCTACTATTATAGGCGCCAATTGCTTTGAATATTTGGGCTTCCCAGTCTCCATGATAAACCTCCCTAGACAGTAAAGCCCAAAAATCTTCTATTGAATACAGCATACAGCCTGCCTGAAAGATTATCGTTTTTGGGAATAAAGGGCATATGGTGTTGTAGAAGCCAGTTTTGAGTACCTATCTCTTAAGTAATGACATGATGATAGGTCTGGCCAAAATAGCCCCGACTATTCAAAACTTTACCAACACTCTCCCCACAAATGGTCGGGATAAACCAGTGTTATAGAAATTGCGCACGAGACAAGGATTTTATCTGCAGATTTGACTTTATGTTTGTATCTAATAGGGTCAGGACATTCATCTACAGAGCCGTAACTACCATTAGGGCAATCGGGGCAGTGCCCCCAGCCAAGGGGACCCCCGCAGGGGCCCCACTTTTTTAAAGTACTTTCAGTCAAGTTCTACTTCGAGTTGTCCGGTTGTAATAAGTACACGGCATATTAATTCTAACAACTTCAATGATTTCGAGAATCTATACAAAGACGATAACGACGATAATAATGAAGTACCTACAAAGAAATGACCTACAAAATATTCACCAAGAAGAAACAGAGAATGACAACATCACCCAAGAAGAAGTAAACGAAGCAATCAAAAGATCAAAAAATAGAAAATTCGACAGAGTACGATTAAAGGACGTGCTCACTATCCTTGAAAAGAAAAACATAGGTCAGAGGTATAGAAACATAATCAAAGAGCTCAATAGATCCAACAAAACACGAATTAAAACCACACACGGGCTCACGGAAGAAATCAAAATCAATGCAGGCATTAGACAAGGGGACAGCCTCAGTCCATGCCTATTTAATTTAATAATGGATGAAGTTATAGGTTATAGGTAGTGTTAACATAATGAATCAGGGATACAAAATGTGTAACCGAACCATGAGAATACTTTGCTACGCAGATGATGCAATCTTAATATCCGAAAACGAAGATGACTTACAACGCCTACTACAAAAATTCAAAATAACCGCCGAAAAGTATAACCTGACACTATCCAAAGAGAAAACCCAATCGATGGTAATATCCAGGAACCCAATTAGTATAGATGTAAATTAGTAGTGGACGATCATATAATCGAACAGGTAATGGATTGTAGATACTTAGGTGTGGAAATATCTAGCGACATGCATCTGTGGCAAGAATCAAAAGAGCAGGCAACGAAAGCAGCGATAATATCTGGTTTCCTGAGGGATATAATCTGGCGGAATAAATATATGAGCACCGAAAGCAAAGTCCGCATTTATAAGACATGTGTTAGACCCGTACTGACATACGCAGCTGAGACAAGGGCCGAGACAACAAAGACCAAACAAATAATGAGAACAACAGAGATGAAAACCCTAAGATCCATAAGAGGTATCACACTCAGAGATAGAATACGAAACGAAGACACATTGAGAGAGCTAGGCGTTCAAGACGTAGTGAGATGGACAAGAGCGCGACGACGCATGTGGATAGACCACGTAGATCGGATGGACCCTGAACGTATGGCGCATTGGGCGAAAACACAGAAGCCCAACACCAAGCGACCCATAGGAAGACCCAAAAAACGATGGTACGAGAGTTGGAGCTCCGGATCGCAGCAAAGACTGTAACAGAAGAAACAGGACATAGTCCTATTACAAGAAGAAGAAGAAGAAGAAGAAGAAGAAGAAGAAGAAGAAGAAGAAGAACTTCAATGATCGATTTTAACCTATTTCATCTGCACCATTATAAAAAATTGTGAGGATCTCTCCATGAAGTCAGCTCATCTTCTTTGCTTTCAAACCACAAGCGGCTTTTAGATGGCTTCTTATAATTTCTTTGCAGTCTTCGAAGTTCTGCATAATAATATGTTGGAATTTGGTTTTTAAGATTTTAATGACAGGTACCGGATCTCTTTTTCTAATATCCCCGCCAAATTGGATTCTGCTTTCATTGGAACTGTATACAATTACTTCCCGACGGTCTGCTATTTTTTGACATTTTCCTATCTCCTTTAATTTTTCTTCCACATTTTCCAAATCGAATTTTAATGCATTCTAGAATTTTTTTTACCACCATTTTAATTTTCTCTATCTCCTCAACAATCTCGTTTACCTCTTCCTGCATTTTCTTTAAATAAACCTTTATTTTTCCATTCGGTTTTGAAGTTTCAAGAAATTTTCTTCTTATGGTTTCATTATATTATCCCATTTTGTTTTACCATCTGTTCATTTTGTTTTCTATTAAATTCTTTTTTGCACGATTGATCATTTTTGACTGTTTACCGTGACAAATTTTACGTCAGTAGGTGACATTTACTAGCAACTCGACGGTAAGTAATCCAACTCGACGGTAAGTACTCCAACTCGACGGTAAGTAATTCACTTACCGTCGAGTTAAAAATCTCTTAATTTTAATTTATTTTTTGAAAGAATAAAGAAAACTAACGAATTATTTATTAATATTGAAACTTATGGTTTAATTTGTTAAATTATTTAATGAAATCCCACTTGTTTGGGCTGTGGTTTCACTTCTAACAGAAACTCCTGCAGAATCGCATACATTAGTAGTATTACTAGTATTGCACAATATTTTTTCGGCAAAATCTATTTTATTTTGAAGAGAATCTTCTACATAGCTTTCTGCCACTGGCGATGAACGCCAACCTCCATGACGCTTTAATCCGAGGACATCAACACCTTTATTAGCCAAAAGCGTTGCTGATGTCCTCCTGAACGAATGGCCAGTATAGTTCTCGGGATTAGGCAAATTTAAGAATTTGGCAATTTGAGAAGGCCAGCCCCCGATTGTCCCTTTCCCTATTACTTGAGCACAACATTTTCCTTTGGCGTATCTTAAGAACAAATGATTTGATTTTACTTGTAATGGACGAAGTTTTATATACTTTTGCAGAATTTCTAAATATGGAATTTTATCGTCTGGTTTATTAACGACTGTAAAAGTACGCTGGATGTTCGTTTTTGTATTGGGTACTTTTACAATCATTAAACCATCGGTTTGGATGTCATTCATAGTAATATTATATAATTCTTCTCTTCTACAGGCACCAGATATTCCCAATATCATTGCGACCTACAAATTGTGATAAAATCTTCATTAGAGTATTTCTTTTACCTAAACTAGCTTATATTACCTTGTGAACTAGAAATTCTTCATCCGGTGCTTCTATCAGAAATTTTTCAAATTGCTCCCGTGTAAAAATGCTCGCTTTCTTAGGCCTATAGCCAACATTTTTTCTCTTCAAATAGGCGATCAAAGTTGAAAACTTGGAAATATCAATGCCATCATAAAGAAAAACGGTGGATTTAATCATTGAATATTCTGCCCAGAGGCTTCCAGAAGCTTTCAACTACATATGTCTTTGAACGAAAAATGCCAATAGAGTCTTTTCTTCGATTCTTAAATTCTTGCCTTCGCACCATTTTTTAAAACTTTGGTAGGTATTTTGATAACGGATTTTGGATTTTTCGGGAATAATTGCGGAACACCCTTCTTCCCAAGCCCGTTCAATTTCTTCAAATTCACTTTCGCTCATATTTTAATTTACAATAATCAAAATTGTACTTAAAATTATTGACAACTAAATAAAAACTCAATTCTCCATTGTTGTTATGCACCCTAGTTACTACGTAACAACCAAAGTATCTATCTTGATAAAATGAATGAAACTAGTCAATATGACGAAAATGTTTAATTTTATAATTTATAATGGTATCAATCGTGCAAAAAACGTTATAAACATGTCGAACGTTAAGGGTAACCGATCTCAGACAATAATTGGAGTCGTCGCTCCGCTCCTCCTCCAAACAATTGTCTTCGATCGGTATAAAACCCTTACCGTTCTCCATACTTAATATACTACGAAGCGTTTTCTTGTCTTTCTGCTAATAGCCTATTCCTATGATCTTCCATTTGTCGTTTATTTTCTTCTTTCATTGCTTGTATTTATTTGACTTGTTCGTCTCTATAAAGCCTTTTCTTGTCTTTCTGTTCAACATTTATTCTCTTCTTGTTGTGATTTCATAATTTGAAGCAATTGTTCAAACCTTTCTGATTCTTGTTTTCTTCTAGTTTCCATCTTTATTTCGTTCTTAGTGTACGGATACACGGCAATACATTGTTCAGCTACACTGTAGATTTGTAATCGCTTTATACTGTCTAAAGGTAATATAACGCGTTTGTGATCACGATATACTACCTGTAGCTAATATAACGCGATTACAAACTTTCATTGTAGCCGAACAATGCAATTAACAATAATCATACTAAGTCTAGTATATTTTTTATGAAAACAGAAAAAATGTTTTATTGATGGTACTTGCAAAATTATTTAGCATAAATAAGGCGATTTCAAATTTTTTTTGTGTTGGTCAACTAAAATAGCAATATGTAGGTACAAGAAACTTCAGTCATGAAATGCATTAAAATGCTTTTTTAAGGGGTTAAAATATCAAACATTTTTCCGGACCCTCTGCCGCTGGACCAGCTATTGTCCAGACCCCCGGCAGGGGGCTCCCAGATCACGTTTGCCCCGGGGCCCCCAACATCGTACTTACGGCCTTGTTCATCTATGTACGTTGGCCGCATAAAATCCACCGTTTCCTTTCATTTCAAAATTACTTAAAGTGAAAGTCGTTTACCATAATTCTTTTTTCATGGGCAAAGTGAACTAAAGCCTCAGTTCACGACAGAATATTGGTACACGAAAGAGTTGCGCTTGGAAGTATTTTGGGAAACTTACGTCTGTTTCTATATTTAAGACTACATATTTCTCCTCAATTCCAACGTTATTGTTCTCTTTTTAGGAGATTATTGACGAACCAATCCCCTAGTTGGCATTACAACCTAATTTTTTGCTCTTCGCATCAATTTCTCTGACCTACGATGGGTAAATTTACGTGGTCTTCCACTTTTTGGTGAATTCGGCCATGGTATTCCTTGCTCGCACTCCGCTATTGTTTTATAAATGGTTCTGCTTAAAATGTTTTCATTCCGGATTATTCGACGGATTTGAGCTTTGAGTACCCATTTGAGTGTATTTTTTTTAAAGAGGCACATTAATAAAATTGTAATGTTACAATACCTAACTATTTTTTTTATTTTTACCAAGAGAAATATAAGTTTCATAGTCATTTTTCAAATTTTCAAAAGGTCTCAAATTATTAAATTCAATTTTTTTACCTGGTGCTCTTTTTTCAGTTTTAAAGTATAATTAACATGAGAATTAAGGTTTGTTAATTTTTCTATATTTATATCTTACGTAAAATTATTTTCTAGTGAAATCATGAGAAAGTTATATAAAGGACCCCGCTATGCTGGTATCAGAAATTTTCGTGATAACATGATAATTCTTATGTCGCTCTAGTAGCACATTTTCTATCTCACTTCTTCAGTTTTCTGAGGATTATTAGGAGGTTTTCTGAAGACTAAAATGCATCTATTTTTGACCACGAATTCGTATGCATCACGCAAATACGCATGAAAAAAATGAGTCGTTCTTCTTCCAATAATAAATATTTTCGTTCACTTGACCGTGAATTAGTGCACTTAGCGTAAACCGAGCTGACTGAATCCAATAAGTTCAGAAGACAGTAACTTCAAAGTAATAGTTTTCATACCTAAGTCTCATGAACTTTTTTAATCTATGCACTGAGAACAAACTATCCTTGACCGAACTTTCGTTAAATTTGTCCGGGGCCACTCTTGCATAAGTGTTGCACGGGTGTTGCAGGGTCCTTTGCTAAAATTAAAAAAATATATACATAATTATGTTGTTAAAAATCATATGAAAATAATTAACTAAAATTAGTTTTAATAATCATATTAAATATTTTATTTTAGGTTTTAATTTGGAAAATATTGGCTGAACTTAAACATGACGAATTTGAACACACGGATATACTTATGGAAAACATTAAATTTAACTCAGCTCCAATTGCAAGAAAACACCTTTCATTATTAATAAATATTAATAAAGAAACCGGCGATTTAAAAATTTTGAAAGGAGATCTACTTATCTTGACAGGAAAAGTATTAATGATGCAAGATTCAAATCAAAATATTTCGGATAAATCATTAGATCATTCAAGAAACAAAGAAATTACCAGATTGTCCCCATCTTCAAAATTTAATAGCCACTTGTTAAACTCTAAATATGAACTGATCGATTGCAATAATGAGGATGTGGACAATTTGAATGAAAACAGAAAATACACATTTGAATGGAATCATAATTGGATTAGTTTTATTGATTCGATGATTCGAATATTTACAGCTCATAAACCAGGAAATACATTATTTCCTCAAAAAATTGATAAGTGTTGTTTTAGTCCCCAGACCCTTTTGACGATAGTTAATAAATCAATTGGAAATGCAAGTAAGTACTTTTGAAATAAAAATAGTATTAACTATAAAAGAACTTATTTATCTTATTTCGACCCTCGGTTTCAACTTTTGGCTTAGTTCAGTACGTATCCTGTTATACTTGGGTTAACTTAATTGTTGAGTAGACTCGTAGTAATCAGTATTATTTTCAAGCTGCATCAGAATACGACAATAGTTACTTTCCTAACTAGGGCGGAAAGTCATATCTTAATCAATTAATTGAATTAATATGAAAATACACAAATTAATTCTTTTACAAGGTTGTCAAAACCAAACTTTCAATATAATTGGTTACCATGACGACGATCTTGGTTTCCATGACGACGATTCAAAACTACTGTTTGTCTACTGATTTGACTTTCGACTATTATGTCAAAATAATTTTATTTCATCGAATTGTTGCGTTAATTTCATTAAAACATGAATAATAGTACATTATTTGACGGTTTTTGTTGTAAATTTTAAAGAACCGTTTAGATTGACATAAAATTTGGCATACGCATAGCCAACATGTCAAAGAAAAAAAGTGATATTGTGACGATGTGTGCTTTTGCCCTGGGGGTGAGTTTCACCCCTTCTCGGGGATGAAAAACAAACGTTCAGAATAAGTCCTAAATTCGATAAAATGCCTAATTCTAAGCAACTTTTATTCTATACAGTTTTTTCATTAAGTTAATACTTTTCGAGTTATTTGCGAGTGAAAATGTTCATTTTTCAACAAAACAAACACGTTTTTAGACAATTTTTCGCAAATAATTCAAAAAGTAAGTATTTTCTCGAAAAAACCGTTGTTAGCAAAACCATAGCTTATAAAAGAGTGAAAAAATGGTGTATACATGAAGTCTCTAGACCTAGTACAAGCAGAGTTATAGCTAAAAAAAATAGGTTCATATTCGCGACACTTCAAATAAATATATTTCAACGTGAAATAACCAAAAAATTAAGCACTTTTTGGAAAAAACTCATTACAAGTTTTTTAAAGAGTTGTATGTCTATTTTTGTAAAAAAAAAATTTGGCATCAAATGTGAGTAAGTTACGCTCAAAATACAGTTGGTCCCTTTTGATTTGGCATAAAAAATCGGGAAAATCACCCCCTAATTAACAACTTAAATATAATTAATCGTTACCCCTTCACATGTTGCTTTATTTATGTTGTGTCTATATGATCTGTAAGTTTCATCGATTCAACGTGCTTATTTTTGAAAAAAAAATGGTTTTAAAATAAAATTTATTTTGAAAAAATGATCTTTTTTAAAATAACTTAAAAATTATTAGTAATACCAAAAATCTCAAGAAGTAATAAAATGTACGTTTTGTTTTTCTGAATATTTTGGACTTTTTGTTTTCCTGTTAGACAAAAATCGGTTATGCTATGGCTGTTCAAAGTTTGCATACACTAGGGATTAGTGACTAGTTCAAGCCATTTTAACTACAGCCTTTTCAAGAATAAGCACTTTGAACCGCTAATACTTACAGATCGTATAAAGAAAAAATAAGTAAAGTAACTTGTGAAGCAGTAACGATTAATTTTATTTGATATGCTAATTAGGGGTGCTGTTCGCGATTCTTTTTACCAAAAACTAAAAGGTACCAACAATATTTTGAGCATAACTCGCTTACTTTTAAGATTAGAAGTTTTTTTTTAAAAAACAAAAATATACCTTGCTTTAAACACTTTAAAAAAGTTGAAATAAGTGTTGCCCGAAAAGTGTTCCTTTTTTTTTGGTTATTCCTCGATGAAATATTCGATTTGGAATTTGACGAATAAGAACCTACTTTTAATTAGCTACAACTTTGCTTGTACTGGGTCTACAGACTTAATATATGCACCATTTTTTTCATTTTTTTATAAACTATATTTTTATTAGAATATTGTTTTCGACAAAATACTTACTTCTTGAGTAATTTGCGAAAAACCGTTTAAAAACGTGGTTATTTTGTTTAAAAATGAACAAATTCACTCGCAAATAACTCGAAAAGTATTGACTTGGTGAAAAACTCTATAGAACAAAAGTTGCTTAGAATTAGTCAGTTTATAGAATTCCGAACTTATTTTGGACATATACTTTTTAACCCCTGAGAAGGGGTGAAACTCACCCCCAGGGCAAAATCACACATCGGCTCAATATCACTTTCTTTCTTTGACTTATTAGCTATGTGTATGCCAAATTTCATGTCAATCCAAGCGGTTGTTTAAAATTTAGAGGTTTTGCAATACATATTTTACCGTTAAAGAACGTACTAGAACACAATTAGTCTGGGCTTATTATCGGAGAATAGGCCATTTTTGGGAAAAGTCATTTACCAGCAATTTTATTGCTGGAATCGAATTATAAGATCCTATATATTAATAATATAGGTATGCAACGTCCTCAGATAGTGTGCTACTTTTTTTATAAACAAAATGGCGCCCGAAAATCGTGTTTTTTCAATTATTGCTCTATAACTCCGAAGATTTTAATTTTACAACAAAAACACCCAAATAAAAATTCACCATGATTAAATTCTGCATAGAGACGTGTTTTTCCCGATCTGCTCCGATGAAAATTTTCCTCGGAAAATGCGGGTTTTCCCAACAAAATCTTTAATTTTCAAATAAAGTTTTAGATAAGTAATTATCTACCAATAATTAAATAATTTGGTGACTTAAAACCCTTCTTGGTTTAGATTATAGTTCCAGAAGTTGGTGAAAATTAAACGAATATTTTAGCAACATTTTAGCAATTGTTAATTAATAATTTACGGTCGCAATAATAACCAAAATAATTATGATAGACTGATCAAACTTTGAAATATTATAAAGATGAGATGCCTATCTAACATTTTGTCGGCAAAATATAATTTTTTTATTTTTTTGCATAATCTTTAAATGTTTAAAAAAAATAGTTATAAACAAATTAACGTTTCTCAGAAAGTTTTTACTATATTATAATTTTAAAAAATAGCTAAAATGCGCATTTCAAATATCTTGCAAATGAATGCTTTAAAACTTTTTTGCAACCATTTGCAAAAAAGTTATGAAACAGCAAAATTAACATACGATTACTACGGTGTTTATAATTTTTTAAAATTCTTTCAAAGCGTAGAAGTGAGTTTAAAGTACAAGCTAATTATTTACAAAAAAATATCGATTATCAGTTTAATGGTTATATTTTAATTAAAGATTATAAATATATTTTTTTGTAATTTACACGCGCAAAAGTCGACTAATACAGTACTGTAGCTAAAATTTTCACTCGAAGCGACGATCGGCCGCGCGACGTACACTTTTAATAATAATGTATGCTGCGTGTCAGTCGCTTCGAGTGAACATTTTAGCTCCGACTCTGTATCAGGCCTACTTTTGCGCTAAAAATTACAAAAAAATATTTTTATCATTGATTAAAATATAACCCTTGCACTAATTTTTGACATTCTTTGTGAGTAATTAGATTGTACCATAGACTCACTTTTAAGCTTTGAAACAATTAAAACAAATTATAAACAACGGGGAAATCGTATATTTATTTTGCTGTTTCATAACTTTTTTGCAAATGATTGGAAAATTTTTTTAAAGCATTCATTTTCAATACCTTTGAAATACGCATTTTAAGTATTATTTTAAAATTAGAATATAATAAACAATTTCTGAGAAATGTTAATTTGTTTATAACAATTTTTTTTAAACATTTAAAGGTTATGCAAAAAAAATAAAACATTTATATTTTGTCGACAAAATATTAAATAGGCATCACACCTTTATAATCTTTCTAAGTTTGATCAATGTCTCATGATTATTTTGGTTGTTATTGCGACTGTAAATTGTTAATTAACAATTGAATTGTTGCTAAAATATTCATTTCATTTTCACTGGCTTCTGAATTTATAATCTATACCAAGAAAGCTTTTATTTCACCAAGCTACATAATTATTGATAAATAATTACTGGCCCAAAAAATTTATTTGAAAATTCGAGATTTTGTTGGGAAAACCCACATTTTCCTAGAAAAATTTTCGTCGGAGCAAATCGAGAAAAACATGCCTCTATGTAGAATTAAATTGGGGTGAATTTTTATTTGAGTGTTTTTGGTGTAAAGTTAAAATTTTCGGAGTTATAGAGCAATAATTGAAAAAAATACAATTTGTCGGCGCCATTTTGTTTATAAAAAAAGTAGCACACTATCTGCGGACTTTGCATACCTATATTAATAATATATAGGATCTTATAATTCGATTCCAGCAATAAAATTGCTGGTAAATAACCTTTCTTTGTACTTTACTAATTAGACCAGCGTATTATAACTATTTTTTTTCAAAATTTAAAAGAAGAAAAATTTCAAAAAAAAAGAAAAATTTATATTTTGCCGATAAAATATTAAATAATCATCTCATCTTTATAATCTTTATAAGTTTGATCAATGTATCATGATTATTTTGGTTATTGTTGCGATCGTAAATTGTTAATTAACAATTGAATTGTTGCTAAAATATTTGTTTAATTTTCACCGGCTTCTGGAATTACAATCTATACCAAGAAAGCTTTGATGAAAAACTTATCTCTATGTAGAATTTAATTGCGGTGAATTTTTATTTGGGTGTTTTTGTTGTAAAGTTAAAATCTTCGGAGTTATAGAGCAATAATTGAAAAAAATACGATTTTTCGGCGCCATTTTGTTTATAAAAAAAGTAGCACAATATCTGCGGACTTTGCATACCTATGTTATTAATATATATGATCTGATAATTCGATTTCAGCAATAAAATTGCTGGTAAATAACTTTTCCATGAATTTTGCTAATTAGCCCAGAGGAAATAAGATACATTTGAAATATGTAAATTAATAAATAATATCTAAATAGAGTCGGAAAAATTAAAGAATACCCATGAACGATCATATCAATCACTTATTTTGTATAGGACTTTTCATCGATTGTCATTTGTTTCGAGCTTCTGTCATGTGTCACATAATATTAATATATCTACGTAATACGTCTTTGGTTTGTATCATTGGCAATACCGAATAACGTATGACGTAGATATATTAATATTAGACGACACATGACAGAAGCTCGAAACAAATGACTGTGAATGAAAAGCCCTATTTGCTGTCTTTTTCTATAAATAACAAACGTTTTTTATCCGCTCCGAGCTTCGCTGGTATCGCCACCTACCTACAGGATTACTAGTATAACTTTTACCGGAAATTTTCTGGAAAGAAAAAAGTGTTGCCTATACTCTGTGAGTTTCGCTGGTATGGCTGCTATCGCCATCTAACGGTTGACTAGTGTTCCAATTTGGGCCAGAATTTTAAAGAGGGCAGTAGAAAAGCAAATAATAGTTGTTTCAAACTTATTATTTAATTCTTATTTGTGTAATATTTACAACGTAAAGAAGTAATTGGATTGTAATCGATAATTAATAGCAGTAAGTACAGAATTTATTATTCATTTAATTATTTTTAATAATATCGTTTTGACGGTTATGTTGACAACTTAATATTAGAAAAAATTTATTCTCCAAAAAATATAATAATTTAATATAATTATAGTATAATACTTCTTAAATATTAACTTATGAATGACAGTTAACGACATCCTACGTTTGCTGTGATTGGTCGTTATCTTCACGCATTCAAATTTTGTTTCAGGATTGGATTGTAAAATTGAAACCGTCAAAATTCGAGAGTGTGCTAACTGATCCCTTAGCTCAAATTTTTCTACCGTTTTAAAATTAAAATTGTGTTTACTTACTTTTTTCTAATTGCATCAATCCATTTTTGTCGTTGAATCACCTTATGCTTAGCGACAGGAAAGTTGTAGAATACACAGTTACTATTGTAACCAGTATTTCGACACTCTTTAATACAACAACTTTCGTAAGACATTTAAAAGCTGTAATATGCAACTCTTAATGCAGAACGTCAAAAAGCAAATTTCCCAGTAAAGGTTTACAAACTTGTCACTACTGGCGCTCGCGAAATTTTAATTATCCCCTCTAACTACGAGCTCACAGCGTATAGAAAAACAGCAAATACAAAATAAGTGATTGATGTGATCGTTCATGGGTATTCTTTCATTTTCCGACTGTATTAGTTTATTGCATGTATTATAATTGTTTTTATCTACTCTATGTCAGATTATGTATAAGTTTTTAGTTTGTGAAAACTGTCATTATAGATAGCAGTGCGTGAAGGGTTTAAAGTGTGCTTGAAGTAACAATGTATTTTAAATGGGATTTACTTTTTCGCACTGTTTTTGATACACATCACATATAATCAAATATCCTTAACTTTCGCGCTGTCATAGTGATGACATAATGAGCAATAAATTTTGTAGTTTGAAAGAAATTAGAATTTTTAAATGTCAAAGTTCTAAAAATTGTAGAATAGAAATGAATTCCAGTGACGAAGAGTTACAGTTTTTTTATTTGTTTATCGTAGATAACATATTGTATGAAACTGTGCGTGAAGTACTTTTTGTGAACTTACGTGATGTATAGCACTCGCTCCGTTGTCGCTCGTGCTCTAAACATCGCGTGCGTTCGCAAAAAGCATACTTCACGAACTGTTTCATAAATAACTATTTCTACGGCCGTGCTAAAAGAGCCACTTTCACGCACGTATTTCGTTTCCGAAAGTTGCACGCACGGCGTGCGTGAAAGTAAATTTTCCCGCACGGCGTGCGGGAAAGTAAAATACATTGTAATATGGCATGACATTATATTATAATACATGCAATAAACTAATATTTAGAAATTATTTACTAATTTATTTCAAATTTATCTAATTGTGTTCATGTTTTAATGAAATTAGGGCGATTATTTCATTCATAGGAGATTCTGACCAATAGAAAGCTACAGAAATCTAAATTAAATCGATAATTTTTGATAATTTCCCGTCGTCAAGTATATTACATCAGATGCCCTTCGTTGCTACGAAAAAATACATTCAGTGACGTTAATGACAATTAATGTTTTAAAAATTATAAAAGTGATGACTTTCAACCGTCAAATTAATATTTATAACAACTGTGTGTTTAATTATTGTACTAATTTGTACTTACATAAATAAATTACAATAAAATTTTGGTGTTGAACAGTTTTATTCATGAAATAATCGCAACAAATTGCACTCGATCTCTAAAATTAATATAGAATTTTAGAGCTCTTGTGGAATTACTACTGATAATTCGATGAAATAAAATTATTTTGACATAATATTTAAAAGTCAGTACAGTAGACAATTACAATGGTTTTGAATCGTCGTCATGGTAACCAATATCGTCGTCGTGGTAACCCATTATGTTGAAAGGTTTGTTTTGACAACCTTGTGAAATAATTCATTTGTGTATTTTCATTTCTAAATAAAATTTTATATAACTCTATTTTTTGTGGCTTTTTTCCAAACGTACGGCCCTAGAAAAAATATTGTTCCTAAATCATGCGGAAAGTGTCTTCCCCGCACTCGACTTGTTGCCCGAACTCCGCTATGGCGTCGTTCGGTTCAACGGCAGTCTCGTGCGTGAAAGTATCACTTTCCGCACTAGTTAGGAAAATAACTATTAAGGCCATATTAAAATATCTAAATTCAGTGCGGAAAAGTAATGCGGAAAAGTAAAACTTTCCAAACTAAAACGCGTGCGGAAAAGTAGACTTTTTTGCACGCTCGTAGAAAATATTGTTTCCGTACTCTTTTGGATGTTCAGAGTATAAAGATACTTATTATTCTTCTTCGTGTGTCTCATCCTTTAAGGACATTGTGATTATCACGGCATATTTCACTCTGTCTGCAATGGTTCTAAAGAGCTACATAGTTGTTTTTCCACTCCCCTGATTTACATTTTTCAACTAGGACAGGCCTCGTCTCGCCGGTCCTCTTTTTCCTCCCACTTTTCTTTGTATAACCAATCGCATCAACGCATATTTTTCATTTCTTAGTATGTGACCAAAGTAGCTCATTTTTTTCCTTCTTAGTGATGAGTATTTTTTTTTCATCTTTCTTTTTGTTTCTTTGTTTGTTATGTGTTGTATCCATGATATTTTCCAAATTCTTCGATACCACCACATCTCAAAGCTGACAAGTCTTTTTTCAGTTGCGTCCGTAATTTTTCAGCTTCAACTTCATATAAAGGACAGCGAATACATAGCATCTCAATATTCTAGTTCTAATTTCTATTTCAAGTCTTCCATTGCATATTACTGCTTTAATCTTATTGAAAGCGCTTCTGGGTCATCTCAATGCATCGCTTTATTTCAGGGCTTCGGTCCTATTGTTTACTAAGCTCATTTTTTCCCAAGTAATTGTATATGGATCTGGAATAATAGTTTATAGATCCTTAATCGAATTTAATCTGTTTAAGGCTTGTCTCATATGTCTTTCCTTTCCATAATTATTTCAATAACGATTTCCGAAGTGAAAATCAAAACGTCAAAATAAACTTCTTAAATTATGGTAATACGTTTTCTTTTTATTGATTTTTGTGTGTACGTAATTATAAGTTTTCTATAAACTGTATCGCCATACTTTCAGGTTCCTACTTTCACTATAAGTACCTATTAAATAACAATGGTGAGAACATGCACCACTATCGCATTCATGCACCAGTGTCGCATTATTTTTAGTGGTTTCAGATTAGACACATTAGATAGACATAAGATTCAGAATTATTCACAGATCATTAAAGATCTGTTGTTTACTTTCAAGACCTCTTATATTAGCTTATTACGGATTATGGAATATTAAAAACGGTGCTTTAATATTGTATTAAAACATAATTCAATTTTAGTTTTTGTTGTTACGCTTTTTAGTCTAAGATACGATATAACAGGGGTGGCCAAGCTTCTTAATAGTCCGAGCCACTTTTCACAAGTTGAAGTTTTTCGCGAGCCGCAATAAAATACTTATTCAAAAAGTATCTATGTATAGAAGGTATTTACAATTTTTTTAACAGAACTTTTACTTACTGAAAACCGAAATACAATTACGAAATATTTAAACTTAATTACATTTTTGTTTTCCTTCTTTTGATAATTCTTTAGAATTTGGTGATTAATATGTGACTTCTCAGTAATTCTTTTAGATGCTGGTTAGGTAATATTGGTCGGTGTTAGGATTTCACGAATTATAAAATGGAATAAAATGGTCCACACAAGTACGTTGTTCCTAATATGGAAATAATTCGACAAGCATTCTTTTTTAGGGTACCTTCTTGGATTCTGGTACAAATTGCCAAAATTCGGTATTCGGCGTCGACTTATAGTTTTATTTTCGAGCTTGATCTTCTTGCGTCTCTATTAATTTTAATTCTCCAGATGTTGTTTGGGTCATATATTGGTAATAATAAAAAATTCACCTTATGAACTATGTTCATTTCAAATGAATTCGGAAAAAAAATGAAGAGACGATTTAACATATTTTAAGTCTTCAAATCTATTTTGGAGATCGATCAATATTCCTTCCGGCTTTTTTATATACCTACTCGTTAAGTTTTTCTAGTATAATATGGTAAAAAATTTTTTCTAAGTCGAGTAAAATGACTTAAATGCAAAATGTGTACCTAATACAAATTACAAATTACATCTGTAGCAAGAGTTATACAAAAATCGGTCTGGATTCGGTTGATTACTGACTTTTACATTGCGCCACTCTTATGTAATGTTCGTTAGCGCAGTTTTCGATGTGTCATATCATTCTTATCTTGGATGGAAATGGAATTTGTTACAAAGTCTTTCATGTTTGTTGTCAGTAAATTAAAAGACATTTTGAAACACATATTATGGAACGATAATAATTTTTTTAAATCATATCTAATACAAAATTGAAAAATAACTCGGGTACAATCGAGAGCCACAAGTAATCCTTCAAAGAGCCGCATGTGGCTCGCGAGCCGCAGTTTGGCCACCCCTGCGATATAAGGTCGATTTTCACCGATCTGTTTAATGGACAAAAATTATTGGATATGCAATTTAGCATGTTAACAATTACAAAAAACAAGGGTTTCCCGATCTAATCTTGTTCTAACTATAATTAATTAATAATTAAAAAATAACTTTTTTTTTCAAATTTAAAGAAAATTTTTCAACCCGGTCAGATATTATTTCAGATTTTTTAGGTCATTCTAAACAAAAAATGTCTTGTAATTTTTCTCTAAAGTTGATCGTTTTCTCTTTATAAACAATTTAAAACTGAAAAAAGAACGAAAGATGATGATTTTTAGAGCTCAAAATCATAACTATAAAATATCATTTATAAAATTACGAAGTACCTAAATTCAAGTTCAAACCATATTCTATCAGTTCTTGATAAGTCTTGTGACGTTCCGCCCCTTATAGAATCGATTATTGATGGGAAGATATTATTTAACTATCCAAAATATTATTTAATTATTTTCAGAATTATTTTCTTTCAATGTTTATTCAAATAGAACTTAAACCCATCTCAGAATTTTTAAATGCTTGATGACGTCACATTTAAAACGTGGCAACATTGGTTTCCCCACTTTGACAGCCAATGCTTAGTAGAGGGGTACGAAGGATTCAGCTGTGAACGTGAGCCTTGGATTGCCATTGTTTCTCGAGTGTTCGGTCTGAATCGTAGTGTGCGGGGTCATTAGACTCAATTATTCACCTCTAATTCTCAGTTCCAAATTGATTAAATATTACAATAAAAGTATAGTGAAGTTATCCAGCAGCAGTGGATTTGAAGAATTTTAGAGCATACTATATCCAATGAGTTCTACCCCGGTAAATACACATTTTATTAAGTATTTTATTCAGCCATTTTGGAAGTCCTTGACATTTGCTAACTAAGTTTCACATAGTCTATTTTCATGGTTTTTATGTTTTATTTTCATGGATCAAACTCATCTAGAGATAATTCAATATTCGTTGTTAATTTGTGCTTCCAGTTGGAAAATAGAGCTAATTTAAACTCCATTTTTTATATTCCTTTCAAGTCTACAGAACTCCTATCTTTTGAACGATGATCAAATAAGTATCCATCGCTTAGTCTTACTATATTTTATCCTTGTATAATATATCTATATACCGGTGTATATATTATAATAAAATATTCTTTCACAGTAATTATATTTTGTATTTCAATTGGAAATTACTTGTGTTATTTGACCAAGGTCATCTGATAGCAACCTGATAAAAGGTCAAGCTGTCTAGTCATTCAAGTTTTTGGACTTAATGACCTATTTCTTCTTATTCCCATAGGAATAAAAACACCTCCTCGTATCTCTTGCTTCTTTTTTTTGACATTGGTAGATTGGTAGTAACACCACACTGTGTTTTTTTTAGCACCTACCATGAAATCTTAAAGCCACCCTACAACAACACCAAGGCCAGACCACACAGAGAGAAACAATCAATAGGCGACCAGCCTGGATTATTTCCACATTTTCTTTTTTTGAGTACCTCCAGCTGCTTTCCAACAGTTTTGAGTACCTTCAGCTGCTTTCTACCAGTCTTCCTCTCCTGTACCTCCAGCAGGACAGCTGCTAGCGAGAGTTAGCACCCTTGGGTGCTCATTACATCAACTTCAAGATTAGGAAAGAGTGGTTTGTTTGGGAACATTTACTGTGCTCTTATTAAAGACAGACTGGTTTTGTGATATTTAGTACATTTTTTTTTATAGTTCAATTGCACACACATTTTTCCTGCTTTATATTTTTTATAGGTTTTTTTTTCTTTACAACATAATATTTAATTGATAGCGTTCCCCAACACTCTGCAATCTATAAAGGTATAAATTTCTGAGCTCAGATATTTTCCCTGATAATAGTAGTCGGTACTCTTATCTTGATTATTTTTAGGCTGTGTTCCACTTTTGTATAATTATTTAAACTCATTCCATTATTTTAGTATATGTTTAATTAAATTTTTAAAAATTAACTTCACATATTAGTCAAAATTGTAATTATTAACTTTATTTAACTTGAACTTATTAACTTTACTTAACTTTAACTTATTAACTTTATTTAACTTTAACTTTAATTTATTAAATTCATATGAACTTCTGGATTCTAATCCCTCAGATTAGTTTTTGGTTTCACTTGTTATTATTACTATTATAAACCACGAGTTAGGAAAAGGATCTGTGTATCCACTCGTAGGTTTATTTATTCAATAAGGCTTGTGCCTGTCCCACTCACAGTGAGGTATTTATATGTTATATATAGTATCAGGTAGTATTTAATTAAGGTGTACGTATTATAAACGTACAATTATTATTTGGTGAGGGTTCTACTAACCTAGTTGTAAGTTGTACTTCCTGTATTAGAGGTACCCGTAGTCAGTTTTTCTAACCTTATAAAGAGTATTCTTAGATCATAGTTGTATGATGATTTTGTAATTGACTTTCACTAGTATCACTTTTTCCTGTCATGTTAGAGTTACACACTAGTTACTTGTCCTAACTCAGAGATTGTTAAAAAGATCTAGTAGTTACATTCAATAAATATACATTTATTGTGATTTTTTTTTCTTATTACTCCTTTATTTTTTAGTAGTATATTTTATAATTTAATAATCTTTAATAACTTTTCACATACTTGTACTACAAATTTAACATACTCTATAGCAGCGTAGAATACCTGGAAGAGCGTTAACCTAGTTATCCTTCTTCTGGCGCCCAAAAATTCATTCTATTTTCAGTATATTATTATATTTACTCTATCTATTTTCTGAACATTATCTTCATATCTTCTTTTCGAGCCATCATTGTCACTTCCTTTAATCTATTGTCTGGCCAAAAATAGCCGTGCAAATTGGCCGAATCCTTCCTTGAGTGTCAAGTGGCCCTTCTCATACATATTTAGCTAGCCATTCAAGTTATATCTATCTATTAATGATTTCTCATCTCTAGTCCTGTATCAATTCGATATTCTTTGTCTTGGCATCCTTCCATACAAATACTACTACAAAGTTGTATTTTAGTTACTCCAGCTTCTTCAACGGAGAAGCCACACATTTTTGTCCTTTGGCTACATTAAGTAGATCTTCTTCTTTTTACTACTTCTGTTGGAGTTTACCACTCCCTTTTCATTCACTCCAACAGAAAATCATCAGCTAGTTGTTACATTGGCGCCCAACGTGGGGATTTATTTTTGGTCTGAGACAGTATTCATTTAGGTCAATTCTTCTCTTTTATCTGAAATCTCTTTGTTATTTCCGTTTGGTATCCTATACACATATTGTTACTTATTTATTTTATTTTTAATTTCTGATACATATCAGGTATTCTTAAACGCTGTTTTGATTTTTGTTTATATTTTGGGACCTCATTATAGTATATGTTTGTGCAGCTTACATTCTGGGTTAGATTTTGAATTTTTATTGGGAACTTATATTTAATATTGCTATTAATAATATAATTCATATAACAATTTTATTTCTTCAGTCAATAGTGGTATAGTTGGAGGTACAACTAAGTGTTGATTATTATCATTATTATTATAGATATATATTTTTTCTAGAGTGGTGGTAAGTTACATATAAATAAAAAAATTTACTTCCAGTATTTAGGTAGTAGGTTTACTTGAGTATACAATATTTATTGGATTATTTATCCATTTATTTGATCTTATATATTTATTTGATCTTATTTATTAGATTATATACTGCATTATATATATATTTTTTTTTGCTGGCTATTTTGATTTTGTTGGTGTGTTGCTGATATTTTCTCGGTTTATATTATATATATTTTGCGTGCAAACTTTCATATTTTCATATTTTTCATATTTCTGTTCTTTGGACTATTTGTCAATAACTTTGCTCTCATCATGTGTGCTTTTAAAGCTGAACATCTTCTGGTGGATGAATTGGATTATGAATTAAAGATTCGGGACATAATGCCAGAGGAGTCGACAACTGTCGATAAAAAACGCAATCTTTTGAGAGGTGCTTTGAAACAAGAAGCTGGCAATAGAAGTTTTCTCCAAATTTCAGCTGTATCCCTTCCTTTTGAGGAACAACAAAAAGGAATCACTGAAACATTGGACAGCTTGTCTAAAAAAATCGAAAAGTTTAGGGGAACTGTAAAGGATACAGAGTATGCGCGATTAACATCTCGTCTAGGCCATATTTCTGCCCGTGTACACTTGCTACACTGTCCTTCTGAAGAACAGGAACCGTTCAAGAGGTCTGTTTCTCTTAAAATATTAACACTAGAGGGTGAACTTGATTCTAGAGTTAACCCCATTGCTACCTCTACTCCTAATGCTTCAGTCAATGTACCTAGCTTTACGTACTCCAAACCTGTTCAAGTACACAAATGGGGTATTTCATTTTCAGGTGAAAAACAGCACACTGATGTGATGTCATTTTTAGAAAGGGTTGAATGTCTTCGAATATCTAGAGGTGTTTCTGAAGAGGATTTGTTTGCTGCTTCTGCTGAGTTGTTCACCGGGACCGCTTTTACATGGTTTATGAATAACAGGGGTAATTTTTCTTGTTGGTCTGATCTGATTAAAAAGTTGAAGTCGGATTTTCTTCCGTATTCATTCCAGGATGATTTATTAGATCAAATTAAGAATCATAAGCAGAAACCTGGGGAATCTGTTACTATGTTTATTAATACTATATTAGGTATGTGTAGTCGTTTAGACACTCCTTTGTCAGATTTAGCTAAAATTAAAATCATCCTTAAATGTCTATTGCCCTTTTATCATCAACAATTAGCTCTTATGGACATTCAGAACATTGATGACCTTACTATAAAATGCAAACGTTTGGAGGAAACGTTATCCTGGTCTTCTCAACCTCCATCCACATCTCGATCCTCTTCTAACTCTTCTTCTCAGCCAACTTCCTTTAGGCAACGTTCTTGGCTAAATAAGGGTCATGAACATAATGTTTCGGTTGTTAGTTCTCTTGTCTGCTGGAATTGTGATCAGCCTGGTCACCCATTTTACAATTGTGGGATTCCTCAAAATCGTATTTTCTGCCATGGTTGTGGCCGAGAGAACACCCTTAAAAGAAACTGTTCTAAGTGTTCGGGAAACGACACGTCGGAGGTCCGTCCCCTGAACGTTTCTCCGTCCAACATCCAATCAGGGAATCAAACCCCATCGTCAAACGAAACTGCTGGACCAAGCACATCCAGCAACCCAAACCCATCTTCACGAAAAGGGAAAGGGGTGTCGTTCAAGAAAGCAGCACACACCACAAAACAAAATTAAACCAGAAATTTATTTCTATAGATAATACGTTAGATTCGCTTGATTCAAATGATCACAGATGGTCATGTACAAACGCTTCTTTGATTGGTAGTGTTCAACGTAACAATAATAATTGTGATAGTAATGTGGTTCCATTATCTATATTAGATTCTAGTTTTGTTAATGATGATGATACGTCTGGGTTAGTTCCATATAACGGTTGTAGACAACCAAATACTTTAGATCTAGATATTAATTCGTTATTAGTTAGGAAACAAAATGATAATAGGCCATATCTTCCTATTCAAATTTTAGGACAATCGTGTTTAGCTTTGTTAGATAGTGGCTCTAATATTTCATTGATAGGGGCACATTCGTTAAATTTATTGAAAAATTCTAGTATTCCCATTATGCCCATTTCATCTTTGCAAGTATCTACTGCAGATGGTACAGTTCAGTCCATTACGGGCAAACTCCAAATTAAAATCACAGTGGCAGATTTATGTAGGGAAATTACATTTTATGTTATTCCTTCCGTGCAGAATTCTATAATTTTAGGTATGGACTTTTTCAATGCTTTCAATAGTACCTTAAGTTGTTCTGATTTTTCTTTTTCCATATCTGAATTTAATTTATCTACCCTTAGTGCTATTCACGATTTTGCTAGTTTATCAAGCTCTGAACAAAGGCAATTAGAGAGTATGATCTCTAAATTTACTACTCTTTCTTCAAAAGACAAACTAGGTCGTACGTCGTTAATCTCTCACACTATCGAAGTGGGAAATCCCACTCCTTTCAGATTATATCAGTACCCCATACCTCAAGCCTGGCAGGCAGATTTAGAAAAGGAAGTAGATTCGATGCTTGCTTTAAATATCATAGAACCTTCAACATCGTCCTACTGTTCTCCGCTCTGGTTAACGAAGAAGAAGGATGGATCCTTCAGGATCTGCTTTGACGGTCGAAAACTAAACAGTATCACAACTAACAGGGATGCTTATCCTATCCCCAGAATAGATGTGATTTTGAGCAAACTTCAGAATGCCAAATACATCTCTTCTATTGATTTGTCTAAGGCCTTCCTACAGATCCCACTGAGTGAAGAGAGCAAGAAGTATACTGCTTTTGCTGTCAGTGGTAAAGGATTATTCCAGTTTGTCACCATGCCTTTCGGTCTTGTTTCTGCTCCTCAGACAATGTGTCGTCTGATGGATTTAGTCATTGGTCCACCGTTAGAGCCCTATGTTTTCTATTATTTAGACGATATTTTGGTTGTCACTCCTGATTTTTCCCTTCATATGGAAATTTTAGATAAGTTATTTTTACGTCTTAAGGAAGCTAATCTAACGGTCAATCTGGATAAATGTCAGTTTTGTCGCCCTAGTCTTAAGTTCTTGGGTTATGTTGTGGATAACCAGGGGCTGAGGACTGATCCTGAGAAAATAGTTGCTATCAAAAATTTTCCTATACCAAAGACCACCACCCAAGTCCGTAGGATATTGGGAATGTGTGGCTATTATCGGCGATTTGTACCGTCCTACTCCACTTTGTTGTCACCTCTTACTGATCTTTTGAAGAACAGGAAAAAGGGACAGACCATTACTTGGACTCCTGAGGCTGACGAAGCTTTTAGGCGCGTTAAAGATGCTTTAACGAGCGCTCCGGTTATGATGTCACCTAATTTTGATGAGCATTTTTATCTAATGACAGATTGCTCTAATACAGCTTCTGGAGGCGTATTATTTCAGTTGAAAGATGGCTCCGAACACCCCATAGCGTACACTAGTAAGAAGTTGAACAAGGCCCAGAAAAACTATTCAACTACGGAGAAAGAACTCTTAGCTATCATCCATGGGTTAGAAGCTTTTCGTTATTATCTGGAAGGTCGTAATTTCACTATAATTACTGATCATAGTTCCTTAGTATGGCTTCATAGTATGAAAAACCCTTCACAGAGGCTTTCTCGATGGATATGCAAACTGGCTGCCTATTCATATAAGATTGTCCATAGAAAGGCAAACGGGGTAGTGGTCGCAGATGCTCTTTCACGTGTCCATGATATTAATGTCCTAGATCTGTCCTCTTTAAGTCCTGATATGTGGTATCAGAATATGATTGATAGGGTCACTCAAGACCCACAAAAATATCCTGATTTTAAGGTAGAGAATAATATTCTGTACAAACACATCTTAAGTCCGATAGAGTCCTTATCCAATATGTCGGAGTGGAAAATAGTTGTACCTACGCCAAATAGGGAAAATATTCTGCATATGTTTCATGATGAAGTTACGGCGGGTCATTTTGGTTTTTATAAGACTTATCACCGTATTGCCGAATTATATTATTGGCCTGGTATGCGGAAGTCTATAAAAAGGTACATTTCTAAATGCATGGTTTGTGCTACTTGTAAACCAAGTAACCTACCACAGGCTGGACTTATGGGTTCCTTCAGGAACATAAATTTTCCTTGGCAGATGATCTCAATGGATCTCATTGGACCTTATCCTCGGAGTTACAAGGGTAATACCTATTGCCTGGTAGTTGTGGATTATTTCACTAAATTTCCTTTAGTTTGTCCCCTTCGCCAGGCCACAACTCCAGCAATTTTAAAATATTTGGAGGAACAAGTCTTTTTGGTGTATGGTGTTCCTCAAATTGTGTCATGTGACAACGGTCCTCAGTTTGTATCGAAGGCCTTTAAAGATCTTCTAGCTAAATATAAGGTTCAAAAGACCTTTTATAATGCTGCCTACCATCCACAAGCAAATCATACTGAGAGAGTAAATCGCAGTATTGTCACAGCTCTAAGGTCCTATACTTACCCTGATCACAGAGCTTGGGATCAATATATTCATTCCATAGCTCAAGCCATAAGGACTTCTGTCCATGAAGTTACCCAGTGCTCTCCAGCATATTTGAATTTTGGTAGGAATGTGGCTTTATCAGGTGATTATTTTGGTGTAATTTCAGACAATTCCGAAAATCTTCCTCAAATATCTGAGAAACTTCATCGCTTAGATGATCTCCAGACGTTACCTCATATTTTCGCAGACATTAGGAAGAAGTTAAAAACTTCTTACCTAAGGAACCAGCAGCACTATAATTTGAGGAAACGAGATCTGCGATTCTTTGTTGGTGATCGAGTCTTAAAGCGCAATTTTGTCAAATCCAATAAGGGTGATGCCATTTCTGCAAAGTTTTGCCAGAAATATGTCCCATGTACTGTCTCAAGGGTAATATCTCCTTTGATTTATGAATTAAAGGACAATTCGACTAATAAGCGAATTGGTCAATTTCATGTAAAGGATTTACTGCCTGACAACACCATGGACGATGTGGATTCTTCAACTTCATCGGAAGAAGATTAGCTTAACAGGGTTGTTTAAGCTAATATCTTCCTGTGTTTGCCTTTAATTAGTTTTATTATGGTATAGTATTTTAGTTTAAATTGTTAATCACCAGATAATGCCTGACCATAGCAATTTTTATCCTTCGGCATGGCTTGATGATTTCTCACGTATTAGTTATTAGGTACCGAATTCTTGTGTAATACCGCTTGTATGAGTTTATTATTATTTTTTTTGTATTATAGATTGCATTTGAGTCATTATCGACAAATATTCTCAAATACTAATCCAGCCAGTAGTATTACCAAGTTAATAACCTCCACTTGTACTCTTAGTTTTGTACTCAACCTCTCAGAATAAAAGGGCTGTTGATTATTATATATTAAGATATTTGGATGTGTGGGCTCATACAAGTATTCTTGCTTAATATAGATGGAGCTATGTTACACTACCATATCTTAGATTATGTGTTATATCTTGGATATTTGATTACATACCTATTATTTTTTTTTATTGTTTTTATATCATGTCATTGGATTTGCCATATTGGAAAGAAGTTGTGGTTGTTAATTTGTTATTGGGTTACTTTATTGATATTTGTCACAGGTACCTTAAATACTTTATATTAATTCGGATTCTTACTTCCTCCACAGGATGATTCTGGAATGAATTTGGAATTTTGATTTATAAATGAATTCTTGAGTCCTTCATATTTCTTCTTATGAACTAGTCTGTTAATGCTCAAAGTTGGTGAATACGTGGGTTCGAAGTTCAGCAACTGATCACTGCTATCCGATTTCGTAATCCATGTCTTTCTTGTCAGAGTAGGCAGATGTTTATCCATGATAATATTTCTGGTTGGGAAATGGTGTACAACACTTCCTAACCATTCTTGTGCAATTGTTCCAAATATTCCAGGCACATTTTCACACGATAATAGGGAAGTCTAGTTTGCTTATTTTATGTCTCTTAGTTCATAGTATATTGATGCTTGACTTTCCATAGACGTAGAGTCGTAATGTTAGTGATTAACCCACTGGGACAAATTATTGATTTTCTTTTTAGTAGATTCCCTCTTCTTTCCTTAGGCATTAATTGTTGCTTAGATTCAGGAATATCTCCTGGATAATCCTATGTATGTTCACATGAATATACAGTCTTATGAAAGATTGGGAGCTCGTTCCCGTCATATTTTGTATTTACCATGGAGTCATAGAACTTATAAGTTCATCCTTTATTTTTACTATTTAGTTTCGATAGGCTCATATTACCGGATGAGGGTAGATCTAGAGCTAATTTAGTTAGTTATTTAGTATTAGTGAGAATTGGTCCATAAATCTTCCTGATCGTTCTTCTTTGGATATGCTCCTATAAATCTGGTGTCCATTGCTAGTCCGATTTTGGATTAAGTGTCCGATTCTTCACTTATTTTGTTTATTTGGTTGTATAGGTTCGTATTACCGGATGTGGGTGTACGTAGACCTAATTTATTTATATGATTTAGTATGGATGTGAATTGGTCCATAAATCTTCCTGGTCGTTCTTCATTGGATATGCTTTTGTGAATCTGTTGTCCATTGATAGTCTGACTTTGGATTGAGTGTCTGATTCCACATTTATTTTGGTTAATGTGTTTGCATTCCTTTGGTATGTTCACTATTTATATTAGTTGGTATTGGTGAAAATTATTCTATAAATATTCCTAGTTGTTCTTCTCTGGATATGCTATTACGAATCTGGTGTCCATTGCTAGTCCAATTTAGGATTGAGTGTTTGATTCTTCACTTATTATAGTTATTGATTTCATTGGTGACTTTAGTATATGTACTTGCGTTATGGTATGAATTGGCTCTCACCTTTGCCTGGTTGTTCGTCCTTGGATATACTCCTTATAAATCTGATGTCCATGGATAGTTCAACTTTGGATTTACTGCCAATTCGACACTTATTTGTCATTATAAATTATGTCTCATCTTTAGCACTTTTACTAGGACTTCGGGTCATATTTTGCAATTTCCGTTATTTGCTGCAGTGACCATCCTACTTTCCCTTGATTATTAGTGGTGATTATTTGTAATCTTGCGAATCAACGGGGAATGATACACTAAGCACTACTACTCTAGTTTAATATTTTGAAAAAAAAAAAAAAAAATTTTTTTTAAATAAAATTTTTTTTCTGGTGGTTGAAAGGGAATGTGACGTTCCGCCCCTTATAGAATCGATTATTGATGGGAAGATATTATTTAACTATCCAAAATATTATTTAATTATTTTCAGAATTATTTTCTTTCAATGTTTATTCAAATAGAACTTAAACCCATCTCAGAATTTTTAAATGCTTGATGACATCACATTTAAAACGTGGCAACATTGGTTTCCCCACTTTGACAGCCAATGCTTAGTAGAGGGGTACGAAGGATTCAGCTGTGAACGTGAGCCTTGGATTGCCATTGTTTCTCGAGTGTTCGGTCTGAATCGTAGTGTGCGGGGTCATTAGACTCAATTATTCACCTCTAATTCTCAGTTCCAAATTGATTAAATATTACAATAAAAGTATAGTGAAGTTATCCAGCAGCAGTGGATTTGAAGAATTTTAGAGCATACTATATCCAATGAGTTCTACCCCGGTAAATACACATTTTATTAAGTATTTTATTCAGCCATTTTGGAAGTCCTTGACATTTGCTAACTAAGTTTCACATAGTCTATTTTCATGGTTTTTATGTTTTATTTTCATGGATCAAACTCATCTAGAGATAATTCAATATTCGTTGTTAATTTGTGCTTCCAGTTGGAAAATAGAGCTAATTTAAACTCCATTTTTTATATTCCTTTCAAGTCTACAGAACTCCTATCTTTTGAACGATGATCAAATAAGTATCCATCGCTTAGTCTTACTATATTTTATCCTTGTATAATATATCTATATACCGGTGTATATATTATAATAAAATATTCTTTCACAGTAATTATATTTTGTATTTCAATTGGAAATTACTTGTGTTATTTGACCAAGGTCATCTGATAGCAACCTGATAAAAGGTCAAGCTGTCTAGTCATTCAAGTTTTTGGACTTAATGACCTATTTCTTCTTATTCCCATAGGAATAAAAACACCTCCTCGTATCTCTTGCTTCTTTTTTTTGACATTGGTAGATTGGTAGTAACACCACACTGTGTTTTTTTTAGCACCTACCATGAAATCTTAAAGCCACCCTACAACAACACCAAGGCCAGACCACACAGAGAGAAACAATCAATAGGCGACCAGCCTGGATTATTTCCACATTTTCTTTTTTTGAGTACCTCCAGCTGCTTTCCAACAGTTTTGAGTACCTTCAGCTGCTTTCTACCAGTCTTCCTCTCCTGTACCTCCAGAAGGACAGCTGCTAGCGAGAGTTAGCACCCTTGGGTGCTCATTACATCAACTTCAAGATTAGGAAAGAGTGGTTTGTTTGGGAACATTTACTGTGCTCTTATTAAAGACAGACTGGTTTTGTGATATTTAGTACATTTTTTTTTATAGTTCAATTGCACACACATTTTTCCTGCTTTATATTTTTTATAGGTTTTTTTTTCTTTACAACATAATATTTAATTGATAGCGTTCCCCAACACTCTGCAATCTATAAAGGTATAAATTTCTGAGCTCAGATATTTTCCCTGATAATAGTAGTCGGTACTCTTATCTTGATTATTTTTAGGCTGTGTTCCACTTTTGTATAATTATTTAAACTCATTCCATTATTTTAGTATATGTTTAATTAAATTTTTAAAAATTAACTTCACATATTAGTCAAAATTGTAATTATTAACTTTATTTAACTTGAACTTATTAACTTTACTTAACTTTAACTTATTAACTTTATTTAACTTTAACTTTAATTTATTAAATTCATATGAACTTCTGGATTCTAATCCCTCAGATTAGTTTTTGGTTTCACTTGTTATTATTACTATTATAAACCACGAGTTAGGAAAAGGATCTGTGTATCCACTCGTAGGTTTATTTATTCAATAAGGCTTGTGCCTGTCCCACTCACAGTGAGGTATTTATATGTTATATATAGTATCAGGTAGTATTTAATTAAGGTGTACGTATTATAAACGTACAATTATTATTTGGTGAGGGTTCTACTAACCTAGTTGTAAGTTGTACTTCCTGTATTAGAGGTACCCGTAGTCAGTTTTTCTAACCTTATAAAGAGTATTCTTAGATCATAGTTGTATGATGATTTTGTAATTGACTTTCACTAGTATCACTTTTTCCTGTCATGTTAGAGTTACACACTAGTTACTTGTCCTAACTCAGAGATTGTTAAAAAGATCTAGTAGTTACATTCAATAAATATACATTTATTGTGATTTTTTTTTCTTATTACTCCTTTATTTTTAGTAGTATATTTTATAATTTAATAATCTTTAATAACTTTTCACATACTTGTACTACAAATTTAACATACTCTATAGCAGCGTAGAATACCTGGAAGAGCGTTAACCTAGTTATCCTTCTTCTGGCGCCCAAAAATTCATTCTATTTTCAGTATATTATTATATTTACTCTATCTATTTTCTGAACATTATCTTCATATCTTCTTTTCGAGCCATCATTGTCACTTCCTTTAATCTATTGTCTGGCCAAAAATAGCCGTGCAAATTGGCCGAATCCTTCCTTGAGTGTCAAGTGGCCCTTCTCATACATATTTAGCTAGCCATTCAAGTTATATCTATCTATTAATGATTTCTCATCTCTAGTCCTGTATCAATTCGATATTCTTTGTCTTGGCATCCTTCCATACAAATACTACTACAAAGTTGTATTTTAGTTACTCCAGCTTCTTCAACGGAGAAGCCACACATTTTTGTCCTTTGGCTACATTAAGTAGATCTTCTTCTTTTTACTACTTCTGTTGGAGTTTACCACTCCCTTTTCATTCACTCCAACAGAAAATCATCAGCTAGTTGTTACAGTCTTTTGGACTTATTTCGTTATGAAACATTGTTTTTTAATTGTTAATGCCCGTCTCCCCATAAGAAACCTTCCTCATTAACAATTAGAAAAATATATTTTAGAATAAAACATGGCTAAAATTCTTATCGAGATATGATAGAAACAGGTTTGAACTTGAATTTATGTACTTGATGATTACAAAAATGATATTTTTTACTTGTTTTTTTAAGCCTTGAAAATTGTCATCTTTCGTTCTTTTTTCAGTTTTAAATTGTTCATAACTCGAAAACAATCAACGTTAGAGAAAATGGCAAAAGACCTTTTTTGTTTAGAATGATCCAAAAAATCTGAAATAATATCTGCCCGGGTCGAAAAAAATTTTTTAATTCATAAAAAATGTAATTTTTTAATTATTAATTAATTATAGTTAGAACAAGATTAGATCGGGCAACCCTTGTTTTTTGTAATTGTTAATATGCTAAATTGCATATCCAATAATTTTTATCCATTAAACAGATCGGTGCAAATCGACCTTATATCGGATCCTCTAGTATTTATATACATATTATTATTATATTTATTTGCATATTTATAATGTAACATGGAATCCCTCGAGTAATTAAAGTGTAAATTTAATAAACAACTCAAAATTTTATGTTGTAATTTAAAAAAATTCGAATTCGAATTTTTTTGTTTTTTGCATGTTTCTGAGAAAATTCGCTACACAGTAATGTATATTTTTTACACCATGAGAAATAAGAAATTTCAAAAAACAAAAAGCGGACTTAAAGTAAAAGCAGATATTTTTAATTAGGGCTTTTTCAATACTAACTCAAAATAATGGAAAAATAAATATCTAATCTTCTAAAATCCTAGTGCGACAAGTGACGCTGTCCGGAACATTTGTCGATATGTAAACATTAAAAATGACGTCATTTTATTATTTTATTTTTTTACATCCAGCATAATAATTTTATTGTTTATATTTTAAACAAATTATAAAGGTACATTATATTAAAATAATATTTTTAAAATTGAATAATGGAGCTTTATTATTTATTTATTATGTATTGAGTTTTTACACAAATTATCTTCTATGTTAATAGTTAGTTCTTGAAATTAGTTTTGACGGTTCTGTCAAAAGGTATGCTCTATTCATACGTTAGCAGATGGCGTTAGGAGTTTATTAAATTATTTTAAATTATTAATAAAATATATATAAAATTTTATATGAAGCTAAATTAATTATTATATGAAATAAATAAGATGTTTAAAAATAAAATTTGAATATAGTTATAGAAATAATCATTTTCCTAACTAGTGCGAAAAGTAATACTTTCCCGCACGTGACTGCCGTTGACCCGAACGACGCGGTAGCGAAGTACCTATGGTCCTTTTCACAGGCATTTTTCAGTGCGTCACAAGTGAGGGAAAAAAAATGTAAATCCGTGATGGTGATAATGCTAGAGACATGTTAAGGATAGATCGGGCTAGTCATATGCCACTCAATGCATCGAGGTGTAACGCCGACATAGGATTGAGTGGTCTAGCCCAGCGGTTCTCAATCTTTTTGAGTCAGGTACCACCAAATACTTTTTATTATTTTTGGTACCACCTAACTAAAATACCCATCTAACTAGGTGATCTAATTACCTATAATTGTGTCAATAGTGGTGTTGATATTTTGGCTGTTTTGAGTTTTGTGTACCACCTCAAATAATGAAATGTACCACCAGTGGTACATGTACCACAGATTGAGAACCGCTGGTCTAGCCATCTTTGTCTGTCACATGCGCGGGATCGCTTGATTAAAAGAGATAGATAGACCACCGATCGACTGTTTCCAAGCTGTTTCCGCGTTACGCTTTTTTGATGAGTATGCCTTGTCTACGCTTAATGTCAATGGATAATACCATAGAAAAAAGTGTTGTGTGATTTGGTAGAATGCGATCTTACCCTTCAAAAAATATGTCACGTATTTCAGCACCTGGAAAATTGGAAGGATACTACAAATCTGGCCTCCACATAAGTGGTCTGTAGCTTCGACATGATAGGTGTGAAATTTTAAACGTTCTTGCTGTTGATTGGATAGGAAGGGTAGCGTTATCTAGCCTCCACGCTAGGTAAACCATAGCCTCCATACGGTACATACTTCCAATATTTAATATTATTTTATTCAAGTGGACAATAAAGGTAAAACACAAACAACTTTTGTTTCTTAATTATTTATTTATACAATAATGTGACATTTTACATAGAAATATGAGTATTTAATTTCGATTAAATATATGTTTACTTGTTGAATTTATCGGCTGCACACAACAGCTGATCGGCCATTAGACCCAACAACAAAACGCGAAATAAAATTTGTATTTTAATAAAACTGTTGGATAAACAGTACCTACAATCAGAAAAACTTACCTTTAAAAAGGTACCCGATAATGAAATAACAAAAATATCAAAAAACACGACTGAATATCAGCTTTTTATGGTGACACAAACTAAACACAAACACCAAACACATAACCGACCATATAAAATAAGTGAACGACAACGAACGAACGAACACGAACACAGATTACAGATTCACAGATAGCGCAGGATTTGTCAAAAGTCATGTTCCACCAATCACAATGCCGACATCAGCGCCTCTGACTAAACGGAAGGAAAATAAATACGATTACATGTTTTTTATTAGAGTTAGCGGGGCATGGATAATACACATTTATAACATGACATTTTAGTTAAATCTGACAGTAACAGTTGTCAGAATCGTAATAAGCCGAATATGAAAAGGGTATTGCAGTATAACTCTTTTATTTGCAATTTGGTATCAAAACAAATAAATTGTGTTTATTGTATTTATAAAACGGTATTTTCTTTGATTTGTATAGTCTTATAAATTGTACAGATTATAGTCGTATTATATATATATATATATATAATTCGTAAATCATTTTTTTTCGATTATAGCGCCATCTATCAACAGCTAGAGTAAATGTTAGAAATTACTGTAATCATGGAAGTACGTTTTTTTCTATCACTTCCAACTTAATGCGTCAGAAAGAGATAGAAAAACTGTGACGCGCTGAAAAATGCCTATGGTCCTTTTCACAGGCATTTTTCAGTGCTTCACAAGTGAGAGAATAAAAGGTAAATCCGTGATAATATCAGAGACATGTTAAGCATCGACTTGGCTAGGGATATGCCACTCAATGCATCGGGGTGTAACGTCGACATAGAATTGAGTGGTCTAGCCATCTTTGTCAGTCACATGCGCGGGATCGTTTGGTTAAAAGAGATAGATAGACCACCGATCGACTGTTTCCATGCTGTTTCCGCGTTACGCTTTTTTGGTAAGTATGCCGAGTCTACGCTTAATATGTCAATGGATAATACACATTATGTTTGTTCGTAGTACGATCCAAACGATCAGCAACCGTTGCCAACCATCAGACGCATGCGCAGTTAACAGTTGGCGCTGCGCAGTTAGCAGTTTGAGTTCGTAAACTACGAACGCGCATACGTCTGATGGTTGGCAACGGTTGCTGATCGTTCTACGAACAAACCTATTATAACATGACATTTTAGTTAAATCTGACAGTGACAGTTGTCAGAATCTTAATCAGCCAACTATGAAAAGGGTATTGCAGTATAACCCTTTTATTTGCAATTTGGTATAAAAACAAATAAATTGTGTTTATTGTATTTAAAAAATTGTATTTTCTTTGATTTGTATAGTCTTATAAATTGTACAGATTATAGTTGTATATATAATTCGTAAATCAATTTTTGTTCGATTATAGCGCCATCTATCAACAGCTATAATAAATGTTAGAAATGACTGTATTCGCGGAAGTACGTTATTTTCTGTCACTTCCAACTTAATGCGTTAGAAAAAATCGAAAAACTGTGACGAGAAAAGTGCCTATGAGAAAGAGATTATGAGAAAGAGTACCTACAGCTTTCCTATTTAACTTTTTTCATGGGAGTTGTAGTTTTGCGGAAATCGTGTTAAACAGTTTTTACGTTAAAAACTCATTTATATCAGGGGTTCCATTCAGTTATTATTTTTTTCACTTTTTACCAGCTTTAAAGGCCATAAAATATACAATTGCGAGCAAAAAAAATCGACTCACTCAATAAATAAATGTAGTTTATGCTTAGTAATTTCATATTGCGTTCTTTGAATTAAAACAACCAATGCAAAAAAAATGTCTATTATAGAGCTTTCAAAAAATAATGATTTTATGCAAATTGGCAATGTGTAAAATTTGCCTACTTCGGTATGGCTTAGAGAATGCAGCAAACATTGTAACGGGCATGTTCTACGCAGTATAGATCTCTATCAATTTGCCGGTGGTCGTCTCAGTCACTTTTCAAACGTTGATCTGTATGTGCACTTCGAAGTGGAGCAAGTGAATATTTTAGAAATGGATACTTCACCAGTGACGACGGCCCTGGTAATTGCATAATTACGAGAGGCTTATAGTCAGAGGACTGTCGCCCATCGCTTCCCTATGACGCAGTCTGCAGTATCAATGGCTTGCCGTCGATACCAGGAGACCGGTAGCTACAGTAGATGATCAGTTTCGGGACGACGACGTGTAATTACAGAGAGGGATGATCAATTCATTGTCTTGCATGCCTTGCGGAATCGGCACGTGATAGGAGTTGAGCTTCAACAATCCTTGACGAATGTTCGAGGTGTCACCGTAGCTCAATGGATAGTTAGAAGACTTAAGGATGTCACTTTGACTCCCAGACAAGCTAAAACAGGGAACAAATTGAGCGGACGTCGGAAACAAGCTCAACTTCAGTTGGCCCGAGAACACGGCAATTGGGACCTTGGCCAGTGGAGCAGAGTTTTACTCTCTAATAAGAGATGTATGTGCTTGTAAAGCAATGACAGAAGACGACGCGTCTATCGAATAATTTTCCCAGTGCTGTAATGTCAAAACAGTAATCTATGGAGGTGGTTCGTGTATGGTTTGGGTGGTATCTTTAAGGAAAAATAGAGCTTGTATTCGTGCCCGGTAGTAGTCGCGGTGGGGGTTTGACAGCAGATCGCTACATTACGGGTATTCTACAAGACTATGTTGTTCCTTACGCCGCCAGCTACGTAGGCAACGGCTTCATGTTAATGCATAATAACGCTCGATGTCACACAGCGCGAATGACGAACGATTATTTGGCCAACATCAATATAACAATAATGGACTCAATGGACTGGCCTCCATTGAGTTTGGACATGAATCCCATCGAACACATACAGGATAAGCTCTAAAACAAGGTTCGGGTCCGTAATCCAGCACCAGCGACAGTCATCATCATTATCATCTTGGTGCTACAGCCCTTAGAGGGCCTCGACCTTCTTAAGCTTTATACGCCATTCTGTTCTGTCCCTTGCTTGCATTTTCCAGTTGCCGACTCCGATCTTCTCGGCATCTCGTCGGCCACCAGCGACAGTGATGGAGCTAAAAACTATATTAGATAAAGATTGCTTCAGCAATCGGTCAGGAACTTAATAAGGTCCTTAAGGTATAGCTTGGAAAGTTTAACACAACGCATGGGAGGAAATACTCTCTATTAATTTTGATTCTTTTATGTTAATTTATTTTTATGTTCATTACGGAATGACGTTCATTGATAACATGTTTTTTTACATACAATATAAAGTTACCTTTGTTATGTTCTTTAGTTACTAACTTTATAATTATTGGTGTTATTGCAATAAAAATTACTTCTTTTCTTTTGGGTCGATTTTTTTGCTCGTAAGTGATATACCCTGGTCTACATTGCCAATTTTTTAACCAAATTTTACGACGTCATTAATATTGTATTTTGTTGTAGAAATTCCAGTGAATAAATTTGGTCCAAATATAAAATCACCAGGAATAGAAATTACCGGAATTAAATTTGGGTTATTAAAAGAATTACGTACATCATATAAACATAAATTGTGATTGTTTGTATTATCTTAAGTACCTATCTAAGTTTTTAATTTTTTGTTAACTTTTTTTATATCTTTTTTAGTAAATTTTATTGGTTTTAAAATGATGACAATAAACGTTTTTACCAAATATAGTTGTTTTAAACACTTAAGATATCAAATTAAAGGCCGACGTCACCTTTTTGTCCAGGACGAAGAAGGACTTCTTTTTTGAAGAATTTGCGAGATTGGTATGATATTGTTACAAGATACAAACATGGTATTTAGGGTGGCAGTGAATAAAATTAAAATAGATATAATGGTAACCATTCCTCTCCTATAAGAGGAATGAGAACTAATACAAGCAGCTGTGATAGAAGCGGCAGACCTTAGCATTGGGAAAACAGAAAAAGAAAAGAGATAACAATGGTTTCATGAGGACTGCAAAAGAATTCTAGAGCAGAGAAACAACGCAAAAATGGAAATATTAGAAACAACACAGAAAAGAGTAAAGAGTATTATAAAGACAAAAGAAGAGAAGCTAAACGATTATGCAGGCAAAAGAAGAGAAAATCACTGGAAAAGCAACAACTAGAAATAATAGAAGAAAACTATTCCAAAAAGAAGTTAAAAATTTTTATCAAGGATTAAAAAAATACGAGGGACTCAAAAAAATGTACAATGTTTTGCAGAAATAAAGATGGTATGTTGCTGGGAGACAAGACAGAAACATTGAATAGATGAGCAGAATACTTCGGAGAATTATTAAACGATAAAGACTAAACAGAAACATACATGCAACAGCGAGGGCAAGAAATCGAACAAAAACAAATACAAGAAGCGGAACCACAACAAACACAATCACCGACAGAAATGGAGATAATAACAGTAATAAAAGACCTAAAAAATAATAAAAGTGCCGGAGAAAGCGGAGTGCCAGCAGAGATATTAAAGGTAGGAGGAAATATACTCCAGCAAAAAATAGCTCTACTTATAACGAAACTATGGGAAAACGAAAAAATGCCGGAGCAATGGAACACTCATCTGCCCAATTCACAAGAAAGGTGGTAAGACCATATGTGAAAATTACAGAGGAATCGCACTGTTAGAAGTGGTGTATAAGGTATTAGCAAAAATTATAAGAAATAGAGGTTATAAGGCTGGTTTCAGACAAGGAAGAGGAACAACCGATCAATTTTTTTGCTAAAATTATTAAAAAACCATAGTTATAAACAAAATCTAGGCTTTCATATGCTCTTTATCGATTTTAAACAGGCTTGCGACTTCATCTCACGAAGCAATGAGAGTACTAGGAATATCAGAGAAACTGATACGATTAGTTAAAATGACGTTAACGAACACAGTCAATAAAGTCATGATAGAAGGCAATTTTTTTAACGTCAAAAGACGATTAAAACAAGGGGACCCCCTGTCAACAGACTTATTCAATCTAGTACTAGAAAAGATAATTAGAGGAGCCAATATCCAGACAAGCGGCACGATTCTTAACAGAAGACAACAGTGTGTAGGTTTTGCAGATGACCTGGTGTTTATGACACATTCAAGAGTAGAACTTCAAAAAATGTTCAAGCAATTTGAAGAAGAAGCAAAAAAATATGGCCTGACTATAAACTAAGGAAAAACCAAGTATATGGAAATGAGAAAAAAAAATTCTGAAGAAAATAAGTGGATTACTCTAAGGGTAAATGACAAAGATTATAAATTTGAGAAGGTAACTGAATTTTGTTTGAAGGTTTTTGAAAGGTAGCAAAGCAGTAGGTTCATTAAAAGCACTGTTGAAGGCAAAAAACAGGGCAGCCAAGATCCGAGCGTATGAAACAATAGTGAGACCAACGGTGTTGTATGCATGTGAAACTTGAACATGAACCAGAAAGAAGAAAAAAAGCTAGAGATTTGGGAGAGAAAAATATTGAGAAAAATTGTTGGTGGTACAAAGGAGGCTAACGGGGAATGGCGCAGAAGAACAAACCAGAAGCTAATGGAGATGTATAAGAAACCTAAAATAACTCGGAAATCCAAGACACAGAGAGTTAGATGGTTGGGTCATGTTTTACGAATGCCACAAGAAAGAAACGTCCTAAGAATTTTATCAGCAGGAGAACAAGAGAAGAAAAGAAGAGGGAGACCACGAAGGAAGTTGTTTGATGCCGTCCGGACTGACCTAGAAGAGATGGGTACAAGAGACTGGAGAGGACAAGTATAAGACCGCAAAAAGTGAAAGAAATTAGTCAAGACTATCGAAGCCAAGGGCCTGTAAGGCCTGTAGTGCTGTTAATATATATATGATGGTAACCAATGTTCTGAAAGGACATGGTACATAAAGAAGAAGTCACCTTTTTAATATTTCTTTTTCTTTTTCTATCCTCTTTTTGGGCAAGACTGCCTATTTCTATTTTCTTCGAATTTGGCTTCATGTTATATTGCTTGCTATGTTAACTACCCTATTGTCTGTCATATTCAGTATCCACTCGCCTATATTTTCCACCTTGGATACTATTCTTATTTTGTCACTTTTTTCTATCTTTCAGTGAGTTTCTCGTAATTCTTCTTAGTATTCGAATTTCTGTTTTCTTTGGGTCCCTCTAGTTTTTATGTATCAGATCTCCTCGTTGCTGCCATGTTAGTCCGGGGGCCAGGGATGTGCGTGGCTCATCAGACTCCAGGGAGTTTCAAAGTGTATTCTCATATATTTTGACCTGCTGAATTCGAATTTCAAATTTGCGATTGTGTCGGAAGTGACGGAATTTTATAATCTAGTGCAGTGGTTCCCAACCTTTTTCCCATGATCGCCCCCTTAGACAGGTTTCACCGGTTGTGAATACTATAATCGCCCCCCTCCCCAATTAAATTGAAACAAAAAATTATTCAGTACAATATTGATTTATTTTTACATTTCGTAAAATGATACATGGTAAGTCATCATTCAGTCTTCGCTTGTCCACTGCTGGACATAGATCTCTCTCATAATTTTCCCTCTATTTCGATCTTGTGCCTCTTGCATTTTGTCCACGTGTTGGTGAACATGGTTAGTAATAATTGCTAATTTCTCCATTGGGCCTGGTGATACTCACATAATTTCTTTATGTCTGGCTCAATGTTGGTTAATAGCGATGTACCTCAAATCCCCTCCAAGGTGGAGGCAATATGTTTGAAGATCCTCAGAATAACCACATGATTTCTGGGGAATTTGGTCAGACCTTCTCTCTGTATATTTTCTTCAAAAATAGATAGTTTGTCAATGAATGCTCCGACTACTCCCTTCGCTTTGGCCATATTTATGTTGTTCCTTTGTAATTCCAGATTCGTTCCATTTAATTTTTCAGAAATATCTGATAGTTAAGCGATGTCATTTCGCTTTTCTTGTAGTGCTGTACTCAGTGTGGGGTCAGTAGTTATCAGAAATTCGATAAAAGTATCCATGAGACTGCAGAACCGCCGTAAGCAATTCACTTTCGAAAGCCAGCGGACTTCTGTATGTAGTACTGTAGTAGCAATGTATTAAATATCTCAGCATTTTCTTTACAGAGTGTCAGAGTGTACGAAATATTTCATCATTCTTTGGTTTTGCTTTAATTTTATTTACCTCATCTATGACAAGACCAATATTTACATATGAAGCACAGACATAAACCTTTACGAAGGAAAATATGGAAAGAATGGCCAATACTCAAAGGGCAATGGAAAGAAAGATGATGGGTATCAAGATAAGTGACAAAAATAAAAATACATGGATCAGAAATAAAACCAAAGTGAAAGATCTAAACAAACATGCAGCTACTCTCTAGTTAAAAACATGATAAAACAACAGACAAAAAGACGGAAGATGGAATGAAGCGACAATCCACTGGAGACCTTGGGACCGTAAAAGAGGAAAGGACAGACCACAGATAAGATGGTCGAATGACCCAAAAAGATACGCTGGGACCAGATGGACAGGGTTAGCACTGAACGAAGAAGAGTGGAAAAATAAGGGGGAGGCCTACGTTCATCTTTGGACAAATGAATGGCAAAAGATAGATAGATGACAAAACGACCACAATTTTGGCCGTACACTTTTTGTTGGAGTCAGATCGGCAGGGTCGGTACCTACTCTCATCATTCTTGTCCCACTTCTATCCCTTTCTCTTTTGTGCGGATGTTCGCCCAATACGAAAGCTCGATAAAAGGAAAATACAGAATTAATTATAATGTATTACTTACCTATAGAATTAAATTGTATCATGATTCATAGCCCTCTGTTACAAGACGAGATGTTTGTGTTATTATTACCTGCATTGGTGTACACTTAATTACTTTTTATTATCCTATGGATATCCGATCGAAAGTATTGTTTTTTCTTCTCTATTACTCATTTCTCTTTTCCCAGATGCTAATCACCCACCTTATCGCCCCCTTTTCTCTATTGCCCCCCATATCGCCCCTTCGCTCTATCGCCCCTCTGAAAATTTCAAATCGCCCCCAAGGCAGGGGGCGATCGTCCCCCGGTTGGGAATCACTGATCTAGTGGTAGGAGCGCTCAAGCGGGGACTTTGCGCGGTACTCGAGCACATCAGAAAATCACATGGGGAGAAACCTTGTTCCCTGTAAATATACCCCTACCATATATTATATACACTCTTAATACTGGGGCATGTGTTTTGGGCAGTCCGTAAAAAATCTATCATTAGAAAAACACGAAAACGCCAAATTATGACAAAAGTAGTCTAGGCGCCAAATAGAGGTCACCTTGCCCTTTTCAATTCCGATGGGCAAAATCAACGGTTTCTTGTGGATTTTTGGCTGCTGATTACGAATTTCGAGTGGTCAAAAATTGTCATAAATTATAAAAATTGTTTATAAGGCTCTAGTTCATAAACTAAAAGAGATAAAAAATTTTAAATAAAATTTGTTCGCTTATAAAAAACAAAGAAAATGGCGTTTATTAAACTTAAATCCAATAATTAGAACTCAAGATATTGTAAAATTAGTGCATAATGCAAATTGCAAAATAAGTATTTTTCGAAGCTTTTTCGATCGTAAATCGACTTCTACGCATGCAAATGAGCTTTGCCAAGTCTCATTTTAAAGCTTAATAATTCATAGACTTCCAGAAAGAGTTTGTTAATTTTTTTATCTTTATATGTGTTAAAGTTATACCCGTTTGAAGTTATAATTTTCTTTAAAAAAATGTACATACATTTGTTTATAAGTGTTTTAAGCAAATTTGGGCCAAAAATATTTTCACTTTAAATAACATTGATGATAGAAGGACTCAAAACGAATCTTTTGAGCTTAGGAAAATGTTCGTAGTATTATTTTTGGCCAAGATATCGATATTTTAATAACGCGCTTTGAGGCGCAAGATCGGCTCACAGAGTAAAGGTTCGCGCGCTAATCTCTTAATACAAATTATAATTTATATGTATATATGTTATCTTCATTTTTCATTTTCGAATCACATAATTCTTATAATTAAATCATCATACAGTACCTAGTATCACCTTTCATTATACAGGATGTCCCGAAAAGATTGGTCATAAATTATATCACACATTCTGGAGTCAAAAATAGTTTGATTGAACTTAACTTACCTTAGTACAAATGTGCTCATAAAAAAAGTTACAGCCCTTTGAATTTAAAAATGAAAATCTTTTTTTTTTCAATATATCGAAAACTATTAAAAATTTATTATTGAAAATGGACATGTATCATTCTTATGGCAGGATCATCTTAAAACAAAATTATAGTGAGATTTAATAATAACCTCCATAATAATTTTATGGAGGTTTTGATCCTTTAAACCCCCCAAACTTTTGTGTGCGTTCCAGTTAATTCATTATTGTGGTACCATTAGTTAAACACAACATTTTTAAAACTTTTTTGCCTCCTAGTATTTTTTCGATAAGCGAGTTTTTATCGAGATGCGGCGTCTTTTTTAATATATTTACATAAACATTTTATGGGAGTTTTGTTCCTTTAAACCCCCCAAATGTTGTGTAAGTTCCAATTAAACTATTATTGTGGTACCATTAGTTAAACACAGTGTTTTTAAAACTTTTTTGCCTCTTAGTCTTTTTTTGATCTTCTTCTTCTTAAAGTCCGTCTCCTATCGGAGGTTGGAAATCATCACAGCTATTCTTATTTTACTGGCTGCCGCCCTAAATAGGTCGTTGAAACTGCAGCCGAACCATTCCCTCAGATTTCTTAACCAAGATATTCTGCGTCTACCGATACTTCTCTTACTCCTGATTTTACCCTGGATGATCAGTCTCAGCAGCGAGTATTTGTCACCTCTCATAACATGGCCAAAGTATTTAAGCTTTCTTCTTTTAACAGTAAGTACAACTTCACATCCTTTTCCGATCCGACGTAAAATTTCGGCATTCGTCACGTGGTCCACCCCCGATACACGTAGTATTATACGGTAACACCACATCTCAAAAGCTTCAATGTTTTTAATGCTGCTCATCTTCATGGTCCATGACTCAACTCCTTATAATAAAGTGGAGAAGATATAACACCGCAGCATAGGCACTCTCAGATCAAGATTTATGTCACGACTACAGAGAAATATTTTCATCTTGTTAAATGCTGATCTAGCTGTTTCTATTCTTGCTCTTATTTCTTTTGTTTAATCGCCTGTATGATCCAGGCAAGCTCCAAGGTATTAATAGGAGGAAACCCTTTCTATAACGGTGTTATTGACAACCAAATTATTCCTGGCGTGTGGATCTTTTGTTATTACCATCCATTTATTTTTTCTGAGGTTTAATGTAAGTCCGTAGCTGTTGCAGTAGTGGTTAATGCGTTCCATCAGTCGTTGCAGATCTGCAAGATTGTCTGCTAGTATCACTGTGTCGTCAGCGTATCTCACATTATTGATTGTATTTCCGTTGATCATTACACCACAACTAACCTCCGACAGAGCTTCTTTAAATATGACTTCGCTATAAAAATTAAACAAAAGAGGAGACAGAAAACTTTTTTTGACAAGTCACCTTTTATCGAGATGTGGCTTCTTTTTCAAAATATACCTAGAAATGTAAATTATAAATAGATTTTCAGATTACTAACAGGTCTCTATAATCGTACTTAACCATATACAAATATGTGGTGGATTCGATAAATATTCAAAATATCTTGATAAACACTGGCTTATCGAAGAAGTCCTAAGAGGCAAAAATGTTTTAAAAACAGTGTGTTTAACTAATGGTGCCACACTAATAATTAAATTGAAACGTACACAAAAGTTTGGGGGGGTTTAAGGGAACAAAACATCCATAAATTTTTTATGGGATACACAAATTTCACTTTAATTTTTATTTAAGATGCTGCTGCCATAAGAATGCCACATGTCCATTTTCAATGAAAAATCTCTAAGAGTTTTCGACATATGAACAAAAAATTGATTTTCATTTTGTAACTTTAAAGGGCTGTAACTTTGTTGTGTGCACTTACAAGGTAAGTGAGGTTCAATCAACCTATTTTTGACCCCAGAATTTGTGGTATAATTTATGACCAATCTTTTCGGGACACCCCTATATACTTTTTGCTTCGATTTTTTGGAGCTTCAGAGTCTCATTATCTACATGATATCCATATAAAAGTGGATCTAGTTCTTTTGCAGCATCACATTGAAAATAAAACCAGCATTTTTTGTGGCGGCGTACACACAGTTGACGTGCCTTGTTGATGCTGTAAAAGAACTAGATCCACTTTTATACGGATATCATATAGATAATGATGCTCTAAAGCCACAAAATGGTTTAAATTTAATGCCTTCAAGAACAGACTTAGTACCACCATGTAACTGTATACCACTGTTTCTAAATTAATGTGTCTTTTTTCGAAAAATTATTTTTAATTGACTATTTTCACGGCCAACCTAATAAAATTTCACGTAATTGTTGTTGCAATTAATATTTGGCTTAAAAAATCACGAATAACTCACAAATTAAAGCGATTAGTTGTAGGAAATGCTTAGGAAATAAGTAAGTACCATAAAATAGCATGTTAATAGAGTACTAAAATACAGGGCGTTCCATTTAAGAAATCTCAGAAAATACTAATTCCGAGTTTCGGCCAACACTTTATATCAAAATTTAACATTCCGCTATTCTAATAATTGTTGTTAACAATAGTAGATAGACTATATTAAACATCATTTGGACATAATAGTTATTTATGAAACAGTTCGTGAAGTATGCTTTTTGCGAACGCACGTGATTTTTAGAGCACGAGCGACAACGGAGCGAGTGCTATACATCGCGTAAGTTCGTAAAAAGTACTTCACGCACAGTTTCATACAATATTTTATCTACGATAAACAAATAAAAAAACTGTAACTCTTCGTCACTGGAATTCATTTCTATTCTATAATTTTTAGAACTTTGACATTTAAAAATCCTTACTAACTTATTTCAAACCACAAAACTGTCAAAAATTTTGTTGTAAGTCATTGCTCATATTGTCATCACCATGATACCGCCAAAGTTAAGGATATTTGATTATATTAAAGTGTGCCAAAAAACCCATTGAAAGTGTGCGAAAAAGTAAATCCTATTTCAAATACATTGTTACTTCACGCACACTTTAAACTCTTCACTCACTGCTATCTATAATGACAGTTTTCACAAACTAAAAACTTATACATAATATGACATAGAGTAGATAAATATATTTTTTGATATCTAATCACAAGTATAATTCTAAAGTGTGTGAATTTTGTTATGAAATTAATAAAAAACGTAATTATCTTTTAAACTACCTCGTATAACATTGTAAAACCTTATATTTTATGAAAGAAAACATCGGAGAGAATTCAAAAATGTAAACATGTATAGGGTGTTCCATTTAAAAAACTATAGGTTTGTTTCCCCCATCAATACGAGTCAATCAACTTATGCCTAAATCTAAATAATTTTTTGTTTCGTATCTTACGACAAACGAGTAATTGGACCTCCTCTCACTAATGCCGCACCCTGTATAAATAAAATATACAACGTATAGACAGTGTGTAGAACGCATGAAACAAATTGGAAGATCCGTTTAAGTTTAAAGCATACACAAATAAAGAAATATCCTTTTGTACTTCAATCAAGTCTGCGGTTATTACTGCCATTCACAGGTACATTGAAACCACGACCAGCACTTAACTAGTAATTTATTTTCTAAAGAAATTTCACTTGTTTTATTTTTCTTGATATAATTTTTAAATTATTATTTACACACAGGTCAAAATAAGTAAGCAGAAGCTAGTCTTTTACTAGACCAGGGTATTTAGGAAAAAATTAATCGATTTTTAAATACAGCACTCGTTGTTTTTGGGATCGCTGAACACGAATACGTCATCAGAACCCACTGGGCTCTAGGTGCTCCGAGATCCGGTTCTGATCTCATATTCGTGTTCATCAACCCAAAAATCCTCAAATAATATTTCTTCATCAATTTAGTGCAGGGCTGGATTTAAGGGGGGGCAGGCTGGGCAGTTGCCCGGGGCCTCCACATTTCGGGGGCTCCCACAAAGCCCCAAATGTAAATCAATCAGCAAATTATTCACATAGAATATTCGTTACATGGAAGGTTTCACTCCTGTTAAAAGGTTTCCCACATTTTTCCCAAATCACGGTCATCAAGCCGAAGATATATTTAATTCTCTAATGACAATCCTGCAAAAACACGATATCGATTTGAAAAACTGCAGGAGACAGTCCTACGACAACGCGTCAGTTATGAGTGGAAAATACAATGGTGTTCAGGCTAAAATTAGAAAACATAATATCTTGGCGTTCTGAATTCCATGTTCCGCCCACTCTCTAAATTAATTTGCAAAAGCTGCAGCTAAGTTTTGTTCCGCTTGTGGCCTGCCTAAACGGTGGGCGGCATTTGTGTAGCGTAAATGAAAACAAAGCCTAGATGGTTAAATTAAATAAACAAAAAAGTATTTGACGTAACGCCATTTGTGTAAAACATTAAGTAGCGTTAAATAAAATAAAAAAATATATTAAAACAGTGTGATTATGTAGGTCATAGGTGTGATGTTCTATTCCGCTACTTTTGGGGATGCTCCGGTAAGCTACATTCTTCAGAGATTTAAGGGGTGGGTTTTAAAATAACATTAATATTTAAAAGATAATATTGGGCGCCATTAATAAATCAAAATAATACTGCAATGATCCAAAATTAAAGAAAGTTACTTGCAATTTCGATCCATTTAATGTAGGTTGGTACTTACCATTGCGGTCCTAAATTTGTCTGTACTTCTCTCCAACAAGAAGAAAAAGAGATAAAGTGTGCTAAAGAAAATATCAATAAAAGTTATAACATAGTAGACGTTTATTAAAAAAATAAACAGATTAAAAATGAATTGAAATGATTTTGGTAAAGTTAAATCTTTCGCGAGATTGTTCGAAGAAAAAAATAAACAGTTTATTATGAGTACCTGGTGACCTGGACTGCATTGATGATTAGAGCTACATGGATCTAGTTTAGCTCAACTGGAACTATTGTTGCTTAACACTTTTCACTTAACACTTTACAATTGTTTGAATTAAAGTACTATTTCACAACATTCTACAGTATGAGAATAGAAATCCAAAGTTTTTGTTTTATTAGCAAAAAGGTAACTGCTAATGGTTGATTAATATAGAACATTCCACGTTGGAACGTTGTAGGCATTGCTGTTCATTTGAACATAGTAAAAATTTTGTTAAAAAAATGAGTTTTTTTGTCTTATTATGAAGTTGGAGAAACTCGTTACGCGAACTTGTATTTATTTCTTCTTAAGAACAACATAACGAAACTATTCTTTTTAATACACTAGACAACTAGACACGAAACATACTCTCGTGGTATTCACTATAACCAACAATAGTTTTCTAACTAAGAAAGCATACTGAATCGGGAATCACTACATCTCATAACTCACAAAACCAAAAACCGTCTCCTAGACCAAATCGGTCTGTGACTATACACCTTCATCGCTAGATGTTGACCTCTTTTTCGTGCCAATTTCTGAGCCGGTTCCTTCCTCAAATAAAGAATTCACCTCCGATTCTAACAAATATCAGATACTTTTATCCAATAAAAAAACAGGGCATCTTTCTAAGACCATCCCACTAGGAGTTGTAAACCAATCAGGAATACTTACTTTCCGTAAACAAGTCTTTCGGATCTCGCCAAGGAACTGCTGGCTCAGCTGCAACGGTCAACTCTGAGAAACCAACTACTTAAGAATTTTATCAACACTAAAGACGTTGTTTATGTCGACATTCAACTCGTAACATAAACATTTCCCAGTCTTTGTCGCAGAAAGTCATTAAATTCTTTTGATACTAACCGAAACACACACAACGTATTAATTCTGAGTATTTGGACGGCAAACGAAAATTATAATATTATCATCACATATCATGGGATATATACAAAAAAGATTTCTCAGTATAACACTGCATCTAATTCATTCGTCACTACAGGACCAGACCTGATATATTTATAAGACGGTGAATTTGAGACCTTTACACGCTACCATAGTATTTTTTGGTTAATTAGAGGAACTATATGAATTATATGAAGCGTCAGGGGGAAGAACAATGAATATCAATCTGGAAGCATTTTCGGTAAAATGAGAAACAAAGTTACACATTTATTGTATTTCCCCTTTGCACCAATCTTGTGACGTGTTTTTAAGACGATTCTCATCATTATTTTCCCTTGGCCGTTCACAGGTTGATAGTACTCTTTCTAAGCTAACAGATTGCACAAAAATCGCAAAATGACCAAAAATTGACATTCATCGTTTTTCATATGTATTTTTCACTTCCTCAACTTATAGATAAAACTTTTTAATCGAATGTTTAAAAGCTGCGTCTTTAAGCGAGAGCAACGCCCACCGTGGCAGAAATATAACTGTTCCTAAAAGAGTAAATACTACTAGATGATAATCTAGAAGTGATGGCGCAAAAGCACTAGCTAAAGGTTATAATCAGACTAAACGAAGCATTATCAAAAAATTCAGAAGACGATGAGCAACATCGTAGCTATGCAAATGGTTTGTATAATCGAATGTGTTTACTGGAAACAGGAATATTTGCAATATTTTGGAATGATATCTTAGAGAGGACAAACAGCACAAGTCGTACTCTCCAAGATCCAAACATTGACCTTAATTCAGGAGTGGCAGCCCTTAGATCACTGTATTAGATATTCTTTTAAGGAAAATATAAAAGAATTTGTATTCCTTTAAGGAATCGTCGACTGGCTCCACTGAATTATGAAACATCTCCAGAGACTGAAATGACATAACATCAGACCAATTTAGGACTCAAAATTTTATCGTTATTATAGATCACTTCATTTCCTTTTTTTAAGCTTGAGGTTTTCTGCTTATGAATCCATTCATTTCAATTTTGGATTTTTACATCATTTGCAAATTTAACTCCCAATGAAATTGAAGCTCACTCACTGAAGCTTACCGACACTTATAGCAATGATGTAAATGAAGGACTAGGTGTCGAACTGGTACAATTTGTAAAATTTTTCAATTCATTTAAAGAGGAAATCGGCCCATCAAATATAAATAAAGAACTTCAATGTACCGACTGCTAAAAGAAAAAAATGCGAATGATGCGTTTCCAAACATTAAGGTGACACTTCGTTTATATTTAGTTCTGATACTAACTAAATGCAGAGAGATCATTCTCAAAACTTAATTAAAAAGCGACCTCGGTCTATGATGGGCCAAGAGCGTTTGAGTCATCTTTCTATAATGAGCATTGAACATGATGTCTTAAAGCAACTAGACATGTCCAACATAATCAAGGAATTTTCAATTAAAAAATTTCGAAAAATACCCTGACTTTAACCATACATCTTACTATGTTTTTAATATTTTACTGTAACAAGATACAGTTCTTGTATTTTTTATTGTTTAAAAATATATTTATAAAAGTAGATTAACATTTTTTTATTTCTAAAAGGGAAAACCTTGTATTTGGCTGTATACCATAGTTATAACAACAATTTTTTTAATGGTAGGAGGTAGGGACCCATACCAATTCTGCCCAGGGGCCCCCACTGCCTTAAATCCGGCTCTGATTTAGTGCAGAAAACCCCCCTTAAACTTAAGATTGACGTGCCTTATCAGTAGCTCTGGGCACCAGGAGCTCCATGGTTCGGTTCTGGTGGCGTATTCATGTTCAGCGACCCCACAAATCCCCGAGTATCAAAATATGGCCCTTAATAAGCTTATTTTAATATGTTTATGCTATGCATTTTTGAATGCATAATGATGGGAACTAACCACAATTTTACTTTAAAATACGTTTATTTTGAGAATGATTTCGGAAGTGAAAATCAAAACTTCAAAATAAGGGTATTTTAAAGTAAAAGTGTGGCCTATACTCCCAATAAAAATAGTAAATTATATTAATACGCCAGCGAAATAACGCAAAAATATACCATATTCGGGACACTTGAGCAGCCAGGTTGCAAATAGGTTTTTGGGTATTATATACCTAATACATTATAAATACAAAAATGCTCGTCACAGTTCGGATGAGAATTTTAGTTATTAACAAATAAGCGTCAAAAATGGCAGTTTTTTCGTTTAAATCGCTACAGGTAAAAATAGGGTAATTAAATATGTTATTTATAGTGTCCTTCTTTTAGTAGATGAGCAAAGGTTCAAAATGGCAGTTTTTGAATTTTAGTCCGATCTTTTGTTGCTTCGGAAATTTCCAAATAAAATTAAAATTTAAAAAAATAATAAAAAAATTGCTATAACGTTTGCGAAAATGACCTTAAGACTTTCATATTGCACAAAAAGTTGAGTCAAACAGTAAATCAGTCCATACAATTCACAAAAACTTTTAAGACGGTTCGTCAATTAGTTTAAATATTATTCAATTTGTTTATTCCAAAGAGCTTTTTTTGCAATGTTATTGTTCAGAGAATAATAATGATATAGCAATTCTGTGGAAACCGCGTAAAAGAAGAATAGTTATATTTTCACAGCATTTAAAAAATCATTAAAAAGTCATTTTTATCATTCCGAAAATATTTTTCTAAAGTAGGGTCATTTTTGGCTTATAAACAATTTGAATAACTTTGTTAATATTGACTCTAGGCTAAAACTACTTTGGGATTTGAAAAGCTGGTATTTTTACACGAATTTACTTTAGTAAAATGTTTTCTGAATGATAAAAATGACTTTTTATAGATTTTTTAAATGCTTGGAAAACATAAGTGTTCTTCTTTCATGTGCTTTCCACAGAATTGCTGTATTATTATTATTTTCTGAACAATAACATTGCAAAAAAACGCTCTTTTGGATAAACAAATCGAATAAAATTTAAACTAATTGACGAATCCTCTTGAAATTTTTTATGCATGATATGTACTGGTTGTCTCAACTTTTCATGCAATATCAAAGTCTTAAGTTAATTTTTGCAAAAGTTATAGCAAATTTTTTATTTTCGAAATTTTAGTTTTATTTTGCAATTAGCGAAGCAGCAAATGATCGGACCAAAATTCAAAAACTGCCATTTTGAACCTTCGCTCATCTACTAAAAGATGAATACTCTAAATAAGATAATTAATTACCCTATTTTTACCTGTAGCGATTTAAACGAAAAAACTGCCATTTTTGACCCTTATTTGTTAATAACTAAATTTCTCGTCCAAACTGTGACGGACATTTTTGTATTTATAATGTGTTAGGTATATAGTACCCAAAAAACCCCATTTACAACCTGGCTGCTCAAGTGTCCCGACAAAAACCTTATTTCTCTGGACTATAAAATGTCACAAGAAAATAGGTTCAGAACAGAACACTATTGACTTATCATAATTGCGTTTCTCATAATTCTCACTATAAGATCTTTATAAAGTTAATTAATTAAAATTATTTTCTCCAATCTGTGGCTCAGTGGTAAGAGAGCCTAGCGTTTGATTCAGAGGCCGTGAATTCGAATCTCAGACCCCTTTTTCATTTATTAAAAATTAATAAATGAAAATAGCTTCTATGCTTGTGGAATCGGTACTAACTGGAGGGACCGCGGACGTTCGTTTTCAAAGTAACAAGACATTTACTCAACGCACAAACTACACACTACACTAGGTATCTGATTGCAAAATCAACTGTACCATGCCAATGGCTATTAGTTGTCGACGCATTAAGCTAAATAAAAAAATTACTTTTCGTACTTCCGGGCCTAAAGTGACAACTTCACTCCCTTGTGACAGGTACTAAAGTGTCACATTTAATCCCTCCGGGATTAAATATTGACGAAACTCCCGGAACGATTAAATCACAAACAAACGAATTTAAGGGATATTTTATTGAAAAATATAATTAATTAGAATGGTAATTAACGTTAATATTCAAATTAATATTGTGACAGTTCGTCATATTGACCAGTCTTTCCTGGGTTAATGCAGCAGGTAACTGACGAGTAACAGATAGGTCCTTTTCATATTGAACTGGTGTTTGTTTCGAAGATCCTGCGGAAACAGGAAGCGAGAATGAGGACTGTGGCATAACTATAGTGGACGAATCGGCGACTTGACCAAATATTTTATCTGAAATTTTTTGTTTATTTTTAATAGACGATTCAATATATCCCTCGGCCACGTTGGAGGATTTCCATCCTCCATGTCTCTTCAGCACGTCTATTGTTGCTCCCGAATCAGCTAACAAAGACGCAGATGTGCGTCTAAAACAATGTCCCGTATAAGACGTCGCATTTTCTAATTTCAAGAAAGCTGCTATTTGCCGTGGAATTGTACCAAACATGTTTTTTCCTACTACTCGCGTAGTACATTCTTTGTTGATGTATTGAACAAAAAATTTTGAATGAGTTGTCCCTGTCTTTCGCAATGCCACATATTTCCGAAATATCGCCACAAAACTGATGGCACTGTTTTCTGAATTTTTGATCACAAAATTTCGGTCAATTTTATTTTTGGTGTTTCTAATCGCAATTAGGAAGGAATCGCCCAAATCTCTCACATCGTCGATTTCTAAATCAACCAACTCTTTTCCACGACAAGCTCCCGCAACGCCCAAAATAAGTGCAACCTACAAAAAAATTGATTTCTTAAAATTTCTGAATATAAACAAATTTCCAAATTTACCTTAAGCATTAAATATTTATCATCCGGAGCCTCCCGTAAGAACTGATCTACCTGCTCAGACGTGAGAATTCTTGACTTCTTTGGCTTAAATCCCTCATTTCTTCTCTTCAAAAAAGCTAATAATTTTGGAAATTTACTTATATCAATATCTTCTCTAATGTTAATAACCGATTTCAGCATTGAGTAATGTGCCCAGAGAGTTGAGGCACAAACCGCTTTTGATTTATCATCGAAGTAGACTAACAGCGCATTTTCAGTAGGTTGTCTCACATTTTTTAAGCGGCACCACTTTTTAAAAGCATCGTACTGCTGCTCGTATAGTTTTCTAGATTTCGGTGGTAACAATTCTTCACCTACTTCGGCTGCTCTTTTATCAATATCAGATACACCTTCTTCACTCATGATACCAATAATTATCAATAACAATGTTTCTTTACAATGACACTAGTAATGACAATGTTTCTAAATTATAACTGTCACAACGCAATGTTACTATGGTAACTTATTTTAAAGACAGTTTATTAAATGAGTTGAAGAGAGAAAAAACTGATTGAAATTATTGAAATAATTAATAAAATCATACCGGAAGTACGAAAAGTATCGTATATACCTTGCGACTGAAGTACATTTAATCCTTCAGGTAAATTATGGCCCTCCCTGCGGTCGGGCCATAAACTTTACCTTCAGGATTAAATGTACTACTTCAGTCCCGCGGTATATAATGTACTATTATTACGCATAACTAATAATACCAACAGAAATTGGATCAATACTGAAATTCTGCAGCTTAGTAACAAGCTAAAAGATTTATTTTTGCTAGCAAATGTTAGTGGTAATCCAGATTTAATGTTTAACTATAAAATACAGAAGGCCAACTTTATCCGTAAGGTAAAGGATACAAAAAAGCTTCCTATCAAAATTATTTACATAATCAAAATAATAATAAAAAAAGGAAGGAGATTTGGAAAACTGTGAATCGTCAAACTGGTAAAAATAAAAACAATATTGAGTGGAGTATTACTGATAATAATAAATTATTGATGCATCCAGAACAGTTAAAGACACATTATTAAAACATTTCAATAACTATACCTTTAAAGATTTCACAACTGTGACAATTAACAACACATTCTGTTTTTCTGAGGTCTGACCATTTGATATTGAGAATGTTATATCTTCCTTAAACAATACCAGCTCATTAGGTATTGACCAAATCCCCACTAAAATAATAAAATACATTTCTTCGTATATATCTCCAGTTCTGTCTCACATCAACAACCTATCTGTCAACGATGGCAAGTTTTCAAGTGACCTTAAAACGGGAGTAGTTAGTCCAATTTTCAAAAAGGAGATCCATGTTTCGTTGATAATTACAGGCAATCACTGTAACAAGTAGTGTACTCTCTAAGATTATCGAAAAGTGTATTTACAATAAAATGTTAAATTTTCTGAACAAATATGATATCTTAAATAAATGTCAGCATGGGTTTCTTCCTAATAAATCTACAGAGAGTGCTTCTATTTCATTATTTAATTATATCCACGCTGCTTTGGATCGAAAAAGGTATATGGGTGCACTCTTTTTTGACTTAACTAAGGCTTTTGACTCTATTGACATTGAAATTATACTGCATAAATTAGAAGCCTTTGGTTTTCGGGGTCATTTCTTGAACTGATTAAGGTCATACTTACAACATACAACATCGTAAATTCCTAGTAAAAATCGATAATAAGAAGTCATATGTTTTTAATCTTGATCAAGGTGTACCGCAGGGCTCCGTATTGGGACCCTTAATATTTCTATTTTACATATGTCAATGACTTGATAACTTTTTTTAACTGCAGATCATACATACAGTTCTCTATGCAGATGATTCAACAATTTTAGTTGACGCGTCAACTGAAGTCGAACTCATATCCAAAATGAAATTGGTAGCACAGGAATTTACAACTTGGTGTAAAAGGAAGTCTTTAATGGTAAATGCGAAGAAAACTATATGTGTGCAGTTCTACTCGCGCAGTAAGCCATCCCATGATTACAAGATCACAGTTAGTTCTGAGGAAATACCTTTTAGTGATAAAACATTATAATTTCTTGGTAGCATTCTAGAAAGTAATATGACATGGCATGAAAATGTTACTAAAGTCTGCAAAAAAATTAATAAGGATTACTATGCGATCCTTCAGTTGGAAACTCTGTTTAATACCAATCAATTGATAAGTGTATTCTATACATTGGTTTACTCATAGATGGCATATAATGTTGTCTTGTGGGGAAACTCTAGGAACTCTTCTAGAGTTTTTATAAACTCAAAAGAGAATTCTTAGATTGATATTGAATATTGATAATAGACAATCATATCGCAAATATTTTATTGAACACAGACTGTTGACTTTCCATATTTTATATATTTATAAGTGTATTATTATTCATGTTAAAACCAAATTTCAAAATTTTACCCTCAACTCTGACTATCATAGTTACCCGACAAGGCACGGGAGGTTGATAAGCGTGTGTAAACATTCCACAATTTTTTTTTAAACTAGCCCTGATTTTGCAGGATCTAAATTTTACAATTGTTTGCCATTTGATATGAGAAGTGAAAATAATATTCAAAAATTCAAAAATAAATTAAAATCATGCTTGATCCAATTATGCGTTTACAACCTAAATGATTACTTTGACTTAATAAAAGACTACAGGGAATGAGGATCGAGGGGGTTCAGAGACACTCTATATTGCATAATATATTTTTTTTATTAATTTATATTTTGTTGATTGTAGGTATTTTATGTAATTGTCCTATATGACTTGTTGATTATGTTTTATGTAATTATATGACTTTTGTCCTATATCACATTGTGATCTCATTGGATAAATAAAGAATATTATATTATATTCTATTCTATTCTATTCTATTCTATTCTATTCTATTCTATTCTATTCTATTCTATTCTATTCTATTCTATTCTATTCTATTCTATTCTATTCTATTCTATTCTATTCTATTCTATTCTATTCTATTCTATTCTATTCTATTCTATTCTATTCTATTCTATTCTATTCTATTCTATTCTATTCTATTCTATTCTATTCTATTCTATTCTATTCTATTCTATTCTATTCTATTCTATTCTATTCTATTCTATTCTATTCTATTCTATTCTATTCTATTCTATTCTATTCTATTCTATTCTATTCTATTCTATTCTATTCTATTCTATTCTATTCTATTCTATTCTATTCTATTCTATTCTATTCTATTCTATTCTATTCTATTCTATTCTATTCTATTCTATTCTATTCTATTCTATTCTATTCTATTCTATTCTATTCTATTAAATATAAAACATATTTAACTTATATTGTTTGTTTACGAAAATTCAAAATATTAAATATCACATAATGATAATAAACTGTTAAATATATTACGACTAAAAATAACAAATAATACTTGCCTATCGTTTTTTGTTAATAAAAAGAAATAAAAAAAATAGTAAATCAAAATTTACTAATTAGTAAATTATTGGTAAAAAAAATTGGGCATTTCGCTAATAGAATAAGGAACTTGCACATTTTTTTATTACATAATAATGTTGAGTTTTGTTTAAAAATGAGATTTCCAAAATTTCACGCTTCAAAAGCTCATAATAACTTAGAAATACAAAGGGTACACCCCGTTAAGATAGGCAAAATGCCCTCACTCTCAGAATTCAATTTTTTTATTTTTTTTTCGTTCTGTGCAATTAAAAAATGAGATAACGCGGATTTTTAGCTCGCCACCCCCCTTACCCCTTCACCCAGAGCCAAAAACGTAGATTTTTAGATTTAATTTTTTTTAGTTGGGTTTTAATTGATTTAAAAATTTCAAAAAATTCAAACGTGCAGCTGAGGCTTTTACAAAACATGTCTATTTTTATGGACCCTTAGGTCGAGTGTACATAACCTCAATTTTTTTTTAACTTTTTAAAACCTATAACTTTTTGGGGAGGGGGCTGCAGGCCCATTTTTTTTTTAATTATGTGTATTTTATCAAAAGCTTTCTCTCTGATTTTTTCAGATTTTTCCGTCGGGTGCGCCATCTTGAAAAATCCGGAAAACTGTTTTTTTAGGGGGGTTTTGGGGATTTTCTCCATTTTATAGACTTCAACATAGATCAACTCAAGGTTTTGTTAATAGATTATGTATAATATAAAATAACTGAGTATATTAGAATATTCAAAAATTGGGCGAAACACTTTTAAACCCCCCAAAAACCATGTTTGTTTAAAGTTTTGTAAGGATTTTTGCGGGTCTAATTATATTTTTTGAGGTCGATACAGCCTGAATATTTTTTTTTATTTTTTTACGTTCTTTATGATTTTAAAAAATTAGGACTTACCGCAATTTTAGCCCACTTCCCCTATTCCCCCTCCCCCACAGCTAAAAATGTCAATTTTTCGATTTTATTTTTTTTTAAGTTGGTTTGCAATTAAATTATAAATGTTGATCTGAAGCTATTTATTTGTGGCATTTTTGTAATTAACTATTCTAAATGGGAAATAAGCCACAATTTAACTAAAAAATGATTTTATTTTCCATCTGTAATGCGATAGAGAGAATTCGATAATCTGTGACGCACTGAAAAAATTGTTTGGGACGATGTATATAAATAAGTCAGATTAAATTAAATTATTAGAAGTTTTTTACCAAGCAATATTTTTGTTTAATTTATTAATATTTTGTATTTTGACAACGACGTCTGTGGTGGACGTCGAAACGTTAATGAAATCATTTTTTAGTTAAATTGTGGCTTATTTCGCATTTAGAATAGTTAGTAATTATTAAATTATAAATTACAAAAAATTCACACGCACAGCTGAGGCTTTTACAGAACATCTATTTTTATGGACCCGTAGGTCGAGTGTACATATTATAACCTCATTTTTTTTATTTTTTAATAGGTACGTATAACTTTTTTGGCGATGGCTGCTAATTTTTTTTGTGTTTTGTGTATTTTACAAACCATCTACGTTTGGCTCAGAATGCAAATAGTCCACGCTGTATGCTTTTCCCGTTAGGTAAATTATTCCGATTAATTTTTTGCACAAACTTACTCAAAAACAGGTCCTTATAACAAATCCACAAGGTGCCAGGCAGTACCGCGGTCGGAAAATTGTTTAAATATTTTTTTAAACGAATTCAAAAAATCAATTTTTTCACTTCGGACAAATTTGTTTTAGATTCTCTGGATCAAGCTGAGCAAAAAAGGTATCCTGTGATTTTTCTATAAAATTGACTGTTGTCGAGTTACATGCAATTTCAAATTTGAAAAACGCGAAAATGGCCATTTTCAAGGCTTAATAACTCGATTAAAAATTATTATTATGAAAGTCATAAACTGACCAACTCAAAAGTTTAAAGCCCTCCCTGCAATAGACTAAAGAAATTTTTGTCATTATTTTGTTACTAAATATTATTTTTAATAATTAAAAATGAGCGCTAAGCATGTATTGAAGCGGCCGTCCGCGAGAGAGAGAGATGTACAATATTCATTGGATGTTTTAAAAAAATATCGATTGGAAGTCAAAAATACGTTTTAAAAAAATAAAAAAGGAATTTTGAGGTTATATGTATTGTACACTCGACCTACACGGGTCTATAAAAAATAGATATGTTTTGTAGAAGCCTCATAAAAATTTTAAATTAATTGCAACTTTAAACAAAAAAATAGAAAAATTGACGTTTTTGTGGGGGCAGGGGGAGGGGGTGGTGAGCTAAAAATGCGATTAGTCCTATTTTTTAATCACATATAACGTAAAAAAATGAAAAAAAAAAATTATTCAGGCTGTATCGATCTCAAAAAATACCATTAAGCCCGCAAAAAACCTTACATAATTTAAAAAAATATGGTTTTTGGGGGGGTTTAAAGGTATTTTGTCGAATTTTTGATAATCCTAAAATAGTCATTTATTTCAAGTTATACATATTCTAATTATTCTATTAACAAAACCTTGAGTTAATCTATGTTGCAGTCTATAAAATGGAGAAAATCCCTAAAAACCCCCTAAAAACAGTTTTCCGGATTTTTCAAGATGGCGCACCTGACGTAAAAATCTGAAAAAAATCAGTGAGATAGCTTTTGATAAAATACATAAAATAAAAAAAAATTGGACCTGCAGCCCCCTCCAAAAAAAAGTTATAGGTTTTAAAAAAGTTAAAAAAAATGAGGTTATGTACACTCGACCTAAGGGTCCATAAAAAATAAACGTATTTTGTAAAAGCCTCAGCTACACGTGTGAATTTTTTGAAATTTTTAAATTAATTGCAACCCAACTAAAAAAAAATTAAATCTAAAAATCTACGTTTTTGGCTGTGGGGGGAGGGGTAAGGGGGGTGGCGAGCTAAAAATCCGCGTTATCTCATTTTTTAATTGCACAGAACGTAAAAAAATTTAAAAAATTTAATTCTGAGAGTGAGGGCATTTTGCCTATCTTAACGGGGGGTACCCTTTAAAATCTTTTGCGATTTAAAATAGTTCATACGACTCGTGACGTCACATACACTGCGGTGCAAAAAAATCTATCCACTAAAAATTTGGTAATTTTTGATGTTTTGAATTTCCTAAATCTGTTGTCCGATTTAAGTGATTTTTTACCACGTTATAGCCTTATCCATTGACAATATAGATGTAGTAATATTGTTGCTAGACAGTTAAACTGTCATTGTATACCGGGTGTACGAATCAAACTGTGTTTTTTTCTCAAAGTTCGCATCACCCTGTGGACTATTTTAGCATTTATAAAATACTGAAATTAAAACCCAACTATAGCCTCAGGTTTTCTTAACATTTTGTATTTCGATTCATTCGCTTATGTTGAATAATAAAAAAGTTAGGTACTTTAACAACTGGCCATGTTCGTCATCAGTACAGGGTGTTTCTAAATAAGAGCGACAAAATTTAAGGGGTAATTTTACATGAGAAAATAATGACAATTTGTTTTATAATCATATGTCCGCAAACGCTTCGTTTCCGAGATACGGGATGTTCAATTTCTTTTTTACAAACTGACGATTTATTTATTGCTTTAAAACCAGTTGAGATATGCAGATCAAATTCGGTGGGTTTTAAAACGTAGTTATTGCACATTTTTTGACATACAATTAAGAATTTTATATTCACCATTGGCGTGCGTACGGGTAATATTATCGGCCATAATACCCGTTTGCGCGCCACTGGTGAATATTAAATTCATAATTGTATGTCAATAAATGTGCAATAACTACCTCTTAAAACCCACCAAATTTGATTTGCATATCTCAGCTGGTTTTAAAGCAATAAGTAAATCATCATTTTGTAAAAAAATTGAACATTACTTATCTTGGAAACGAAGCGTTTGCGGACATATGATTATAAAGCAAATTGTCATTATTTTCCCATGTACAATAACTCCTTAAAGTTTTGTGCAAATATTTTAGAAACACCCTGTACTGATGACGAACATGGCCAGTTGTTAAAGTACCTAACTTTTTTATTATCCAACATAAGCGAATGGATCGAAAGACAAAATGTTAAGAAAACCTGAGGCTATAGTTGGGTTTTAATTTCAGTATTTTATAAATGCCAGAATAGTCCACAGGGTGATGTGAACTTTGAGAAAAAAACACAGCTTGATTCGTACACCCGGTATACAATGATAGTTTGACTGTCTAGCAACAATATTATTACAGAGATATTGTCAATGAATAAGTCTATAACGTGGTAAAACATCACTTAAATCGGACAACAGGTTTAGGAAATTCGAAACATCAAAATTGACCAAATTTTTAGTAGATCATTTTTTTGCACCGCAGTGTAGTTATACTAGATTGTTATGTTTGTGGTTATATTTAGGTATATTCTTCTTCTCCTTCTTTAGTTTATTGGCCTCCATCTACTTGGGTATTTGTCCAGCTCATCTTCGCGGAATAAAGGAAAAATATTTATATTCTAATGACATTTATCGTATGTCATCGTAATAATGGTAGGGGAGCCCCAGCGGGGATTTTTGCAGTTACTCGAGCACGTCAGATTATCATATGGGGAGAAACTTGGTGCTCTGCAGATGTACCTCTACCATATATTGGCTTTTAACACAGGGAAGTTCGTTAAGGGGCCCAAAAAAAAATCTAGCCTTAAAAATAGTCGAAATTGTCAGATTAAGATAAGGTAAGTTAAGGATATAAGAAAATATACGAAAACTTGGATAAATTAGATACTAACAACTACGAGGTAAACCATCAATGGGAAACACTAAAAAACTGCCTACTTGTTCCATGCAAAGAGATATTAAAATAACCGATAAGAAAGAGAGACAACTGGATGACCAACGAGATACTCGGCATGATGGACCAACGAAGACAAGCCAAGAACAAAGACAATCACAATTACAAAATAATTAACAATGAAATCAGAAAAAAGATAAGAGAGACAAAACAAACTTACTATGAGGAAAAATGTAAAGAGATAGAAGATCTTCAGAACAAATACGATCTATTCAACCTGCATAAAAGGGTTAAAGAAATGGCAGGGCTGCAAAAAAGAAACCACAACACAACTATTTTAGACAAAAATGGAAACATTATTATAACGACTGACGAAAAGCTAAAACGATGGAAAGAATATATGGAAGAGCTTTTCGACGACGAAAGAGGAAACCTACAAGACATATCTTTCGAAAACAGGGAAACAAGTGTAGAAATTACAAAGGAAGAAATATTGTATGCACTAAAAAACACCAGTAACGGGAAAAGCCCGGGGCCAGATCAACTGCCTATTGATATTCTTAAAATAATAGAAAATGAGTACATAGATGTCCTCTTAAAGCTATTTAATGAAATTTATCAGTCGGGTAACATACCCAATGAATGGTTGACCTCAACATTTATTTGTCTCCCAAAAAAGAAAAATGTTAGAAAATGCACCGACCACCGTACCATAAGCCTGATGTCTCACACACTTAAAACGTTTTTAAAAATCATTCATAAACGCATTTACCAAACACTTGATATGGATATTGAAGAAACGCAATTTGGATTCCGTAGAGGCGTAGGTACCCGTGAAGCTCTCTTTGCATTCAACGTACTAATCCAGAGATGCTTGGACGTGAACCAGGATATGTACGTCTGTTTCATGGATTACAACAAGGCTTTCGATAAAGTACGCCACAAACGGGTAACTAATGGACGTCCTCAAAGCAAAACAAATACAATACAATGACCTTCGAATTATAACAAATCTATATTATAAACAGCAAGCACACACACGCATTAACGAACACACATCAGAAGAGTTCGAAATTAAAAGAGGAGTGCGACAGGGGTGTGTATTGTCACCAATACTATTCAATGCATACTCTGAAGAAATTATGAAAAGAGCTCTTGAGGGAGAAACAGCAGGACTAAATGTAAATGGAACGCCAATTAACAACATTAGATATGCGGACGATACTATCATAATAGCAGACAACCTTAAAGACCTCCAAAAGCCAATGAACAAGATAGTTGAGTATGGAGAAGAATATGGATTATCAATAAACATCAAGAAAAATAAATTCATGAGGATATCAAAAACCCAAAATAATGATAAAAGCCTGACAATTAAAGGTAAAACTTTAGAACAAGTAGAAAACTATAACTATCTTGGCACAATAATTAATCACACAAACGATTACTCCAAAGAAATCAAAGTTCGAATAGAGAAAGCAAGAACAAACTTCAATAAAATGAGAAAGGTACTTTGTGCAAGAGAACTGAAATTAGACTTGAGAGTTAGGCTGGCAAGGTGTTACATTTTCTCGACTCTGCTTTACGGGATAGAAGCATGGACTCTTAACACATCGACTACTAAAAAGTTGGAAGCATTTGAACTGTGGTGTTCAGAAGAATCCTGAAGATATCATGGACCGATCATACAACAAACAACGAAGTCATGAGAAGAGTCAACAAAAGACTGGAAATATTGGAAACCATCAAGACACGAAAGCTGCAGTACCTGGGGCATGTTATGCGTAATGAGAGATACAACATACTTCAGTTGATTATACAGGGGAAAATTCAGGGCAAGAGAAGTGTAGGAAGGAGACGAATTTCGTGGTTGCGTAACTTGAGGGAATGGTACGGATGCACATCAACCGAACTGTTTAGAGCAGCAGCATCTAAGATCAGAATAGCCATGATGATTGCCAACCTCCGTCGCGGAGATGGCACGTGAAGAAGAAGAAGAAGTTAAGGATATGCAAAACAGTGTATATTTCAAAAATCTGACGATTTGAGCGGGGCTAAGGAAATGGGCGAGATAAAAAGTTTCACAAAAAAAAGCGAATAATTCGCGAAATGAACCTTAGATCGAAAAACTAAAAAATACGTGTTCAATATTTTTCAAAAATCTATCGAATGATACCAAACATGACCCCCACTGAGAGGGGTGGGGGTAAATTTAAAATTTTAAATACAAATCCCGCGATATTTCGCAAAATAAACATTAGATCGACAAACTGCAAAATACACTTAATCAATATTTTTGAAAAATCTATTGAATGATACCAAACACGACCCCCCACAGACGTGGGGTGAGGGGTTACTTTAAAATCTTAAATAGGAGCCCCAAATTTTTATTCAAGATTTGGATTATTAACGTAAAAATAAGCAACTTTTATTCAAAACATTTTTTTCAAATTATGGATAGATAGCGCTATAATCGGAAAAAACGATTGTTGGAAATGGAAAATTAAATTAAAAAATGGCAAGCGCTCACTAAAATGGAAAACTTTACTGAACTTTTTTTGGTTTTAGGACCTACTCTTCACAACCCAATAGGTCCTTAAAGCGCTCGAGTGACTGCATATTTAGCATACTTCGCTCCCCTACTATAATACCAGTTTGTTGAGATTGGAGTTTGATACAGTTTTTGAAGGAAAGGAAAGAAGGTTTACTATGGAAAATAAAACCATTTTGTAAAAGTACAAGTTTTCTATAAATAGTTCAAACGATCAAAAACACTTGTGACGTCACATACCTGTATTTTCACGTGACGTTTATAATGTCTAATTTAAATTTATATACAATTTTGTTTACTTTGTTGGTGCAGAATGTAAACATATAATCATATGACATCACGACGCGTTTTGGGCTCGTAGTCCAGTCGGGTTAGACGAATAACAGACGAATAAAATCTAGACTGAATTTCGCCATTGCGTTAGCCGCCATCTTGATTTTAAACGAGAACCGTTTTGCTCAATATCTCCGCCATTTTCAACTTTTCGACAAAAAGTATAACAATCAAAATTGTTGAAAATGTAATTTTCTATCATTTCTATTTTCACAATTTTTTCGTGCCATCGATATTTTCCGAGTTATAGCGGAAAATAGTGACAGTTATATATAAATAGAGCATAATTATTGAATTATCTAGTTTATTGTTAGTTTTACGACAAAAATGTTCCTATACAAAAATAGAGAGAATTGAATTATACACAATTTCAGTTTCTTTCATTTTTTTGCTAAAGTTAATATTTAAGGTAGTATGTATGCGATAATGGCGCGAACGTAAGACCTGATTGATTTTGTAGCAATTGTTTTTGTTCAATATCTACGCCATTTTCAACTTAAATTGTTCCAAATATGATTTCCTACAATTTCTTTTTAACAATTTTTTTCATGCTGAATTGAATCTTTTTTCCAGCTGTCCCAAATTTTATAATTCTATCCTTTAGGGGAGATCAATAGTAGTGTAAATTTAAAATCTCGACTGAATTCCGCGGTTGCATTAGCCGCCATATTGATTTTAAAGGAGAACCGTTGTTGCTTAATATCTCCGCCATTTTCAAGTTTTCGACAAAAACGGTAGGAACTAAAATTGTTGGAAACGCAATTTCTTTTCCAAAATTTTTTTATGCGATCAATATTCTCCGAGTTAAGGAGGAAAATAGTGGAAGCGGAGGGGAAGCATATTTATTGAATTGTCTCATTTATTATTAATTTTACGACATAATTGTACATAAACAAAAATAAAGAGAATTATATTTTATACAATTTTAGAAACTTCCAATGAAACACCAACCAAACTAAGTACATAAAAGACATAAATAATAACTTATATGCATTAAGTTTACTTAATTTTATTAACTAGCGGGTTTTATTGGTTGAATTTGTCTGTCAATAATTAAGTTTCATGTCAGCTAACATATTTTAATATTTCAACAATTTTTTTTTAATTTTGGACCCCGTTGGGGGGAATTTTCCCATCCCCCCTCCTTTTAGACCCGCCACTGGTTCTCTCGAAAAATTGTAGTAAATCGTAATTGCAACAATTTCAGTCCTTACACTTTTTGTCGAAAAGTTGAAAATGGGGAAGATATTGAACAAAAACAATTGCTTTAAAATCAATCTGGTCTTACGCTCGCCCCTTTACCGCATACGTACTACCTTAAATATTGATTTTATCAAAAAAATGAAAGAGATCAAAATTGTACAAAATTTAGTTTTCTTCATTTTTGTATAGGTCAAAATTTGTTGTAAAAGTAATAATAAACGAGATAATTCAATAAATCAATAATTATGCTTTAACTGTCACTGTTTTTTCCCCATAACTCGGAAAATATGGACCGCACGAAAAAAATTATAATAACCAAAATTATAGAAAATCACATTTTCAGAAATTTCAGTTACTATATTTTTTAAACTAAAAGGGAGGTTCCCTAGGTTGGCTGTATACCATATAGTTAAAAAACTCTAACAAGAAGTAAAACCACTTCTATGTAAATTGGTATATTTATTAAAACTTAAAAATCCCAATGGATTGAATAAAAATGTCCAATTCAGAACGTTTTCAGACCTATCGGTCCATCATCAGTGAATGTGCATACTTGCTAAATAGCCCCAGAACCAAACAATGGTTGAATTTAAAATTCAATTTACATTATTTAAAAATAATATTAAACAGGCTAAACGCCGATGTTACAGGATATTGCCTATGGGAACATGGTGAAACCCTACCAAAACCTCAATCAACCATCTTAGGCCAACTTTGACTATAAAGACTTTATAGTCTTTGACTATATAGACTTTATAGTCAAAGTTGGCCTAAGATGGTTGATTGAGGTTTTGGTAGGGTTTCACCATGTTCCCATAGGCAATATCCTGTAACATCGGCGTTTAGCCTGTTTAATATTATTTTTAAATAATGTAAATTGAATTTTAAATTCAACCATTGTTTGGTTCTGGGGCTATTTAGCAAGTATGCACATTCACTGATGATGGACCGATAGGTCTGAAAACGTTCTGAATTGGACATTTTTATTCAATCCATTGGGATTTTTAAGTTTTAATAAATATACCAATTTACATAGAAGTGGTTTTACTTCTTGTTAGAGTTTTTTAACTATATTTTTTGTCGAAAAGTTGAAAATGGCGGAGATATTGAGCAAAAACGGTTCTCGTTTAAAATCAAGATGGCGGCTAACGCAACGGTCAAATTCAGTCGAGATTGTAAATTTATACTACTATTGACCCCCCTAAAGATTAGAAAAATAAAATTTGGGGCAGCTCCTAATGCAAGGTCAAATGGTATCCCGACTGGGCTATAGCTGCTTTAATTTGAATTTAGAAGCGACTTTAGGGGCCAAACGGAACACAAAAACAACTTTTTTATTTTTGATACACGTTTAAAATTATGTTCTGTTGTGATTTATAACATTTTTTTCGAATTTAAAATTTTATGCAAGTTCTCTATTCTATACCCAGTACCCATTCGTCTGGGATATTTTAAAATTATAAATTAATATTTAAAATTAAGGGTCATTATCAAAATATATTTTATATGACAAAAATAAGTGTGTATTATGAGAAGAGTTAATTTTTTTCCAAAAAATGAGCTGGTACTGCTTGATTAAATTACAAATATTTGTTAATATTTCGTATTTTTTGTTATTGCAAAGTTATATATAAATTGTACAATAATAACCAGATGTGATAAGAATTACATCAACATACAATGGACAAACATCATAATATTCGACGAGGTTAGGACCCCAAATTTTTGACGTTTGGTTTATTTCCACTTCAGATATCGTTTTCAGAACCGATCAAGATAAACGTATGTATTTTCAATAATTATAATTCAGATTATTTCCCATTCAAGATACTAGATAACATAAAATGCCACAAAAATCTCCACGGAAGTCTCAAAATCATATGTATATTTATAATTTTACCAAATTTTCTGGTGGTCCTAAAACAGTAGTACATATTTTCAGTATCTCAGTATAGTCTAGGCGCCAAATAGAGGTCACCGTGTCATTTTCAATTCTGATGGACAAACTCAACGGTTTCTTATGGATTTTTGGCTGCTGATTACGAATTTCGAGGGGGATTTCGATCCGAGTGGTCAAAAAATTGTTATAAACAATTTAATTGTTTATAAATTGTTTATAATGCTCTGGCTCATAAACTAAAAGAAATAGAAAAAAATGTTTCAAATAAAATTTGTTCCTTAATATAAAACGAAGAAACAACCGTTTACTAAACTTAAATCCGACAATCAGAACTCAAGATATTGTAAAATTAGTGCACAATGCAAATTTCAAATTGCAAAATAAGTATCTTTCGAAGCTTTATCGATCGTAACTCGGCTTCTACGCATGAAAATGAGCCCTATAAGGTGTTCTTTTAAAGCTTAATCAAGAGGCTTCCAAACAAAGTTTATTAAATTATTTGATCTTCATTTGTTTTAAAGTTATACCCGTTTGAAGTTATAATTTTCTCAAAAGAATTGTACATTAATTTGTTTATAAAGGTTTCAAGCAAACTTGAGCTATAAACATTTATACTTTAATTAACAATGATGATAAAACAACTCAAAAGGGACAATTTGAGCTTACGAAAATGTGCGTAAGTTTATTTTTGGCTAAGATGTCGATATTTTAATGGCGCGCTATGAGGCGCAAGATTGGCTCACAGTCAAGTAAGTATGTATTCTTCGACGCTTTATCGATCGTAACTCGGCTTCTACGCAAGCAAATGAGCCAATATGTGATATCCATATAAAAATGGATCGAATTCTTTTGCAGCATCATCATTGCATATAAAACGAGCATTTATGATGTGGCGGCATACACACAATTGACGGGCCTTGATGATGCTGCAAAAGAACTAGATCCACTTTATATGGATATCATACAGATAATTAGACTCTGAAGCCTCAAAAAGTTTTAGTTTTACTGCCTACAAGAACAGACTTGTACCACCATGTAACTGTTAAAATTTCGCTAAGAACTTATGCAGATGTAAAAAATCTGATGATATTCCCTGTATATCTCTTTGCAGATTTGCAGATGCATGAAAAAAATGTTTGTAAAAATAGTACTAATAAATAATATCAACTTACTTTTTAGTTATACTTCTGAAATATTAGTTTTTAATGTTTTTTTTTCTCATTTAGTGCAAAAAATAGAAGACAAAGTAAATAGAATGAAAGGTGATACGAGGTACAGTATGATGATTTAATTATAAGAATTATATGATAAAATTTTATTAGGATCTTCAAAAATGAAAAATGAAGATAACGTATGTATACATAGAAATTATAATTTGCATCGAGAAGTTAGCACGTGAACCTTTACGCGGTGAGCCGATCTTGCGCCTCATAGCGCGCGTCATTAAAATATCGACATCTTGGCCAAAAATAAACTTATGAACATTTTCACAACCTCAAATTGTTCCTTTTGAGTTTTTCTATCATTATTGTTCATTAAAGTATAAATGTTTATAGCTCAAATTTGCTTGAAACCCTTATAAACAAATGAATGTACAATATTTTTAAGAAAATTGTAAATTCAAACGGGTATAACTTTAAAACAAATGAAGATCAAGTAATTTAATAAACTTTGTTTGGAAGCCCGTTAATTAAGCTTTAAAGCGACACCTTCTAAGACTCATTTGCATCCGCAGAAGCCGAGTTACGATCGATAAAGCTTCGAAAAATACTTATTTTGCAATTTGCAATTTGCATTGTGCACTAATTTTACAATATCTTGAGTTCTAATTGTTAGATTTAAGTTTAGTAAACGGTTTTTTCTTGGTTTTTTATTAAGGAACAAATTTTGTTTGAAACATGTTTTTTTCATCTCTTTTAGTTTATGAGCCAGAGACTTATAAACAATTTATAAACAATTAAATTGTTTATAACAATTTTTTGACCACTCGGATCGAAATCCCCCCTCGAAATTCGTAATCAGCAGCCAAAAATCCATAAGAAACCGTTGAGTTTGTCCATCAGAATTGAATATGACACGGTGACCCCTCTGGCGCCTAGACTAGTATGACTGTTGTAGGAATAAAGGATTGTGTTTCTCAATTATTGATAACTAATATGAAGTTATCCTAGTCAAATAATAATTATCTATCTGTCTAATTTCTTGATATTTCAGGGACTTAGAGTACCGGATCTGAATCTAGGTCGAACTTCATCCATCTGTTTACCTAATGAAACATTTTTTATCAAATTCCATATACATACGTTTTGCATGTAGTCTATCAAAATATTATTATCAAAATATTATCAAAATATATGTTCATAAATAGCTATACATAATAGTGCAATGTGTGAAGGTAAAGATCAATTATTACCTCCGATTTCGATGAACCTCCATCGATTTTCATGAAAATTGGTGAGTGGTTAGAGGATACCTCAAGAAACAAGACTGACATTAACAACTTACGCTTTTACCTTGGGGTAAATGCCACAGATTCTCTAGGGTGAAAATTATTTTATTTAAAATAACCGCATAAATCGATACAGGGAAAAATTCTAAGCAAAATTTTCCATATAGTCATTCACATAAATTAATATCTACTTTTTAAGTTAAAGATTTTAATTTTTCGTGAAAAAGTGCATGTTTTAAAGGGGTTTTTCATAATATACTCAAAAACTAAGAGTTTTTACAAAAATTTTGTTTTTTTTTAATTTTATGACGTAAACTAGCCAGTCACAATCTTTTACAAAAATGTTATCATTACCAAAAATATATTATATAAAATATATAAATAATAAAAAAATCAAATACATTGCTTGAAAAACCTTTAAATATTAATTCAAAGTGAGTTATATGTAGGTGATTGGATGTATATATATTTTTTTCGGAAATGAGCTCCAGAAGAAGTTGATGGCATAAAAATTTATGCTCTAAAAATTTTTCAAAATGTATTCTCCACAAATTGTTTAAAATTTATACTCTATACTTTAAAATTTATCTATATATACAGTATGTCCCTGTAAGTTGGAACCATATGGAAAACTTTTTTATTATTAATTTTACGAAAAAAGTTATTCTTCATAAAAAGCTCTGCATGGTCTAAAACCTGAGATTCAACCATCATATATCAAATTTTATGAATATTATACGAGGTATGTCAAAAAATACGAATTTCGCTCAAGAGTAAACTAGCTTTATTTTTCACAATATTGAAAATAGTTATTATGAAAAGTTGTTTGGAATTAAGAACTATATTCTTATATGCAATTAAATCTTTCTAATTGAAAAAAAAATTGTTTAATGTTATGGATACCTAACCAACATTATTTTAAGTAATTTCAATTATGATAAATCTTTTATTATTAATTTTACGAAAAAAATTATTCTTCGTAAAAAGTTCTACATGGTCTAAAACCTACAATACAAGCATCTTATATCAAATTTTATCAATTCTATACGAGGAAGGTATGTCAAAAAAG